>NC_134499.1:41974628-42237128 GCF_040206685.1 Ascaphus truei
GTCTGCTCGACGGAGCATATGATTGATGGAAGCAGATTCGTTAACAATCCGGTCCGCAGGAGAGTTTGCACAGAATAGTCAGCGGTGGTATTCAAGCAGCAGAGCCAGCGGGACCACCCTGGCACAACGTGATGGCACAACGTGATGGCACAACGTGATGGCCCAACGTGATGGCACAACGTGATGGCACAACGTGATGGCACAACGTGATGGCACAACGTGATGGCCCAACGTGATGGCACAACGTGATGGCACAACGTGATGGCACAACGTGATGGCCCAACGTGATGGCACAACGTGATGGCCCAACGTGATGGCCCAACGTGATGGCCCAACGTGATGGCCCAACGTGATGGCACAACGTGATGGCACAACGTGATGGCCCAACGTGATGGCCCAACGTGATGGCCCAACGTGATGGCCCAACGTGATGGCCCAACGTGATGGCCCAACGTGATGGCACAACGTGATGGCACAGCGTGATGGCCCAACGTGATGGCACAACGTGATGGCACAACGTGATGGCACAACGTGATGGCACAACGTGATGGCACAACGTGATGGCCCAACGTGATGGCACAACGTGATGGCACAACGTGATGGCACAGCGTGATGGCCCAACGTGATGGCACAACGTGATGGCACAACGTGATGGCACAACGTGATGGCACAACGTGATGGCCCAACGTGATGGCACAGCGTGATGGCCCAACGTGATGGCCCAGCGTGATGGCCCAACGTGATGGCCCAGCGTGATGGCCCAACGTGATGGCACAACGTGATGGCCCAACGTGATGGCACAACGTGATGGCACAGCGTGATGGCACAACGTGATGGCACAACGTGATGGCACAACGTGATGGCACAACGTGATGGCACAACGTGATGGCCCAACGTGATGGCCCAACGTGATGGCACAACGTGATGGCCCAACGTGATGGCACAACGTGATGGCCCAACGTGATGGCACAACGTGATGGCACAACGTGATGGCACAACGTGATGGCACAACGTGATGGCACAACGTGATGGCCCAACGTGATGGCCCAACGTGATGGCACAACGTGATGGCCCAACGTGATGGCCCAACGTGATGGCCCAACGTGATGGCACAACGTGATGGCACAACGTGATGGCACAACGTGATGGCACAACGTGATGGCCCAACGTGATGGCCCAACGTGATGGCCCAACGTGATGGCCCAACGTGATGGCCCAACGTGATGGCCCAACGTGATGGCCCAACGTGATGGCCCAACGTGATGGCCCAACGTGATGGCACAACGTGATGGCACAACGTGATGGCACAACGTGATGGCACAACGTGATGGCACAACGTGATGGCCCAACGTGATGGCCCAACGTGATGGCCCAACGTGATGGCCCAACGTGATGGCACAACGTGATGGCCCAACGTGATGGCACAACGTGATGGCACAACGTGATGGCCCAACGTGATGGCACAACGTGATGGCCCAACGTGATGGCCCAACGTGATGGCCCAACGTGATGGCACAGCGTGATGGCCCAACGTGATGGCCCAACGTGATGGCCCAACGTGATGGCCCAACGTGATGGCCCAACGTGATGGCCCAACGTGATGGCCCAACGTGATGGCCCAACGTGATGGCACAACGTGATGGCACAACGTGATGGCACAACGTGATGGCCCAACGTGATGGCACAACGTGATGGCACAACGTGATGGCACAACGTGATGGCACAACGTGATGGCACAACGTGATGGCACAACGTGATGGCCCAACGTGATGGCCCAACGTGATGGCACAACGTGATGGCACAACGTGATGGCACAACGTGATGGCCCAACGTGATGGCACAGCGTGATGGCACAACGTGATGGCACAACGTGATGGCACAACGTGATGGCACAACGTGATGGCACAACGTGATGGCCCAAGGTGAGATAAAAGTCTTACATTCAGAAAACATACTGTCGTGTAACCAGTTGAACTGACCCATTTTGGAAAACACTGCGCCCTTATTGTGCACCACACTGACCGTATTCTTGTATTCGCACAGTCCTGCTAACTTGGAACTGGCATTGGCGTGAAATCGTATGCATAACTGGTATCAGTAAATTGGGGATACATGGGCATTAACATTTAGTATTCTTGTTTCTTAGTGGACTGACCTAAGTGAGCAATTTTGGTGCAAAGTCTGATGTTTGTGCAAATTTCTGACCGCAAAGATTCTCGGCGATACAATTTTGTGATGAGAGGTTACCCATGTATAAATTCCTTAGGGTTTGTATTTTCAGAAAACATGTACTTTTGAGAGTTATCCCAGCTCTCCCCCTCCGGCGAACGCAGAACCCGTGATCGCGGCAAACATTGTTTTTTTTTTAAATCATGGAACCCGAGGACCGCGTTATAAGGGGATTCAGCTGTATATTTATATGTATATGATTTGATTATGAAAAATAAAGGACAGGAAAGTGGGTAGCATGCATTGTACTGTCCCATTCCTTATTTATACATATATATAATAATCAAATCAACAACATAGAAAGCACAGTCAGGAGTATACAGTCTTATATTCTTTACAGTCACCATGTTCTAGTACAGGGGGGCGAAAACTTTTTTCCCTGCGCCCCCCTGCCGGCTGTCCCCTCACTCCTGCGCCCCTCAACCCCAACTTACCCGCGCTCCGGCGTAATGACATCACGTTGCCATAGCAACGTGACGTCACATGACCTCGCGGCGTCATTTTGCCGCTGCGTTGCCATGGCGACGCAGGGAGGAAGCCGCCGGAGCCACGGTAAGTTAGGTTTACTGATGCTCTGCAGTTCCCCCGGCACTTAATTTAAGTGCCTTCGGGAAGCGCGCGGGGCCTCTGTAAACCCCGCGCCCCCCCCCCCCCCCCTGTCGGCAGTCTCGCACTCCCCCTGGGGGTCGCGCCCCACAGTTTGCGCACCGCTGTTCTAGTACAGGGGGCTCAACTTCAGTCCTCAACCCCCCCCCCCCCCGCCCAAACGGGTCAGGGTTTTAGGATATCCCTGCTTCAAGACATGTGGCTCAATCAGTCCCTGCTTCAGCACAGGTAGCTCGTCTTTGACTGAGCCTCTGATTGAACCACCTGTGCTGACGCTGGAATATCCTGAAAACCTGACCTGTTGGGGGGCTTGAGAAGTGGAGTTGCCACCCTCAACCGATGGCTAACCCGGAGGGGAAAAAAATCAGCACACCGCCGCCCAGAGATTGACGGACTAAACCCATAGCCCGGAGGAAAGTACTTGAAACCCGGAGTCTCCAGGTAAAACCCAGAGAGGTGGCAACCCTGAGGGTTGCCCATCCCTGAGTTAAACTGATATAGGTTGGGGGGGGGGTGGGGGCTGGCTGGTTTAAACACTTGTGAGTGTGATAGGCCAACTCAGCAGGAAATACCGTGGTTACCTTGGCAACGGTCCTGGAAGTGAGACCATGCAATGTCTGTACTGGAACCAGCCGTCACCTTAGGATAGCTAGATAATTATAATGAACTTGATGTATAATTACTGCTTGAACAACAGTTTCCAAATCCAACTGACATAATGTAGTTTAAAGACAGGGTTATATAACACAGGGATTTCCAAAACCGTTTCTGTTCCCACTTGTCTATCTCATGCTACCTTCTTCTTTTTTTTTATGTAGCAATGATAATTTTGTCGTGTTGACACTGGCAGTTAAACCACAGTGATTTGAAATCGCTTTCAAAATGCACGTTGCTTTTATTATTTCTAATATGCAGGATAAATGGCCCACAGCCAAGACCAGCAGAGTCACTCACAGATCCTCAGAACAGATTGCAGGTTTTTTACATGCTCATTTGTTGGGAATAAGTGTTCGTTGAGCCAACTCTACCTTTTTTTTTTAGTTTTCTCTGTTAACACAGCTCATTTTTCTTCCCTTATTTTCTATATTACTATTATTATTTTAAGAATTTGTTCCATTGGTTTGGAAAAAAAATCTTTGCGAAATGAAAAGAAAGATCTAAGAAATACATGACCAGGTGTAAAATAGTTACACTCCTTATAAAAAGCATCATACAGTAACCAAACCATGTCCAGTAATGCAAACAGCCTCTTCTTAGGGTCTCTGTCCTCTCCCTTACCACTTGGGAGACCAGGTCGGCCTTACTGTGTTCAATTTCTATGGTCCAGTTATCTTACCGGACATGTTTGGTTTACAGCTGTAAGTAATGATAAGATTTGTCCTTGAAACACTCAATTAAAAGCATTTCCGACGTGTTGCGTATTTGTTAATTTACTTACCTCGCTGCAGGAAAATAGATTTAGTTTTTGCCTTTATCTTAAGGGTGTCTTATGACAATACGTTTATGTATTGAGATGTTACTTTCTATAGCAGTGATAGACAGCATGATCAACTTTAAGGGCTGCGGAATCCTTAAAAGGGCCTCACTATATATATCTATATATAGATATATATATATCATACATGTAGAGGTATCCGTACCGTGTTAGCCGAGCTTCAATAATCAAAAAATAAATATATGATACCGTTCTGTGGCTAATGAAATGCTTTTATTTGTGCGAGCTATATATATCTATATATCTATATATATTATATATATATAGATATATATTATATACACACACATATATATATATATATATATATATATAATATACATACATATATATATATATATATATATATATATATATATATATATATATATATACATACACACACACACACATACAGACATTTATTGGGCAGGCAGAAGGTACTTTGTAGCCATATGTAGGCGCTCCTCCCTGCATAATGCCCGCGCTCTGGTGAATACTGTCCCGCTGAGCAGAGGTATACGTGTGTGTGTGTGTGTGTGTGTGTGTGTGTGTGTGTGTGTGTGTGTGTATAGATCAACACTATTCAGTTCGAAAAAATGGGGAGGAGTCTCAAAAGGTCTATAATTAGAGACAATGTTTCCCTAAAGGCAATGAGCTGGTGAACAGTGAATCCCCCCCCTCACGGCCTCATTGGGATAGTCCCTAGTAAATATGAGACTCACTTTTGTCCCTGTTCTGTGTCCTTCTGTAAGCGTGCAGCCAAAACAGTCATTGCCTGAGCCACTGATTAAGCCAACTGTGCTGAAGCAGGGATACAATCCAGCCTGTTGGTGGCCCTTGAGGACTGGAGTTAGCCCCTCCTGAAATATATTAAGCCTGTTTATTGGTCGGTAAATCCTGCCGCAGACTCTGGTTTCAGGTGTATGGCTGTCAGTGTCTTCTGTCTATGTCATTCCTTATAGAAGGCTTCGACCATTTTAGACTCTAACACTGAAGAGTTACAAAATATAAATCTATTGATTACAGCGCTAATTGGCTGCTAATTACAGAATCTTGCTTTGGGGTATTTAGTATTCGCAAATCTCTCATTCTTTCCAACATATGTTTCAACTTTGATTCACATACAGTATAAGATTACATAATTTGTCAATACAATAGAACAAGAAATATTTTAATAATGGTAATAATGGCTTAATATATTTCTAATAAATGTGCAAATAATAATAACCTGTTATCATATACAGGATACTACTGTATGGGTTTTTCTGTTCAAAACAAATCTTCCATACTGTATAAATGTACCCGATGTGCACATCAATAGAATATTATTAGGTTGCACCCAAAACTTGGTCTAGCGTGGTTTCCTGAGGACAGGTTTGAGAAGCATTGGGTTAGTGTGTGCTTCTTAGCAGAGGGAAGGTGGGAAAGAATGTCTCTTCCTTTGCGTTGCTGTCACATCTGGCTAATATATATGTACGCCCATAAGGAGCTATTGACAGTGATATGTTTAATAGGTTACAATTAATTCACTGATACTTTTACAAATCGGACAAGTAAATGTATTTTAGATAATTTTTATTTTTTTCCACTAAATGTTTGTACACATTGTAAGCTGAAGTTTTTGGTGTGTTTTGATGTCTCCATCGCCATTACAAGGAGACATTACAAATAGATCTGATTTACGCTGTTATTAGTGTGCAGCAAATTATATCTCCCGATATCCGGAGACCAACAAAATATTTTCCAAAATCATTAGCAGTATTGGTACTTTACAGATTTTTTTTTTTAAAGTCATTAAGCACCAAAATATAACTTGTTACATATGTTACTGCCATCACTCATCCGCCCTGCCCAAGGTAAGTGTAGGGTTCTACCTGCGGGTTTGAGAGGATGTAGCTTACTCAATGCTTTGTTTTTGGTCTGCCTGATTTCTTTTATTACACAATGCTCCTTGTTTCCGGGAGTCGTGGTTACATAAGAGTTTTCCTGTCATAATCGTCGGCAATTGAACGCTGCTTTTGGACATTTGTGTGGAAAATCTGGGAGATCTCCACACTTCCAATTGTCATAAACTGGCTTAGGACTTTCATTAGTATCGGGGAGTCTGTGATAAGGAGAGGAGAGGTGGCCTGTGTGTTTCCTGCTGATAGCAAGCCCTTGCTTAATGTGTATACTGTATACCAAGTATGTGCAGACTCATAGCTATATTGGCCAACGTGGAAGGTTTTTACATCTACCACTAACATGAATTGGGTTGGGGGAACTTTGTCAAGGAAACAGAACATATTTGGGTGAGCAAAATGAGGGCCTCCCTCATATATAGAGGGAGAACTTATCAGTATTCTCACAGGGGAAGAACGGCACAATAGATAAAGATACTGGACCTAATGTGAAAGATTTGATTTACAATCCCATATTGGCCATCAACTCTTGACCGGATTTACTAAGAGGTGCAAGCCGTTCTGCGCGCTCTGTCACAGTTTACCGGATTTACTAAGAGGTGCAAGCCGTTCTGCGCGCTCTGTCACAGTTTACCGGATTTACTAAGAGGTGCAAGCCGTTCTGCGCGCTCAGTCACAGTTTACCGGATTTACTAAGAGGTGCAAGCCGTTCTGCGCGCTCTGTCACAGTTTACATCAAAACTCTATGTGCCGCTTATTGAAATTCGCCCACTTGGGAATTCATTTTCATGGAGATTAGAAGATGAGAAGCTACAAGTTGTCCCAAAACTGACCCAAGAGCATACAGTATGTTTTTCTAGTGGCTTTTGACATGTCTCATTTGATGTAATTACGGAATATACGAAGATAATGTTTTCATTATGTAAATAAAGTAACATGCCATTTTAAGCTAATGAGCTGGCATTTTGTAACATACAGTAACTACAAAGGAGTATGTGGGTTTAAACTTCCACAAACTCTTTATAGAAAAACAAATGAAACTTGTGTCTTGGTGTAGAGCATATTGCTCAGATGTGTTGTTACCTCTCTGTCTTGATTTAGACATGATTAAAAAATATTAAAATGAAAAATTATGCTGTTTGTCAGGCAGAGTTCTCAACTTCAAGAAGATTATTTGCAAGCAACAGCATGCTGGCAGGAGACATCCGTGCTGTATCTTTGGTATTGCATCAGGAAACTGTCAATGTTCATGTTCTTTTTACATTTTAAAGTAAAATATAGCTCTCGGTACAGCAATACATTCTGCAGACTCTTATTCCAGCTGCCTGGGATAATCGTCATCTGCTAAACACCTGACATTCACTTTGCAGCAAGTTATGGTTAAAAGTGGGTGATAGCCTCTGTTATATCTCATACAAATATATAATCACTGCATTACCCAGTAAGCAAGACATAACAAGTAAGTGCATTGTAGAATTGCACTCAGTGTCAGCGTGTGTGTGTGTGTGGTGTGGTGTGGTGCGGTGTGGTGTAGAGGTATCACTACCATGTTAACCGAGCTTTAATAATCAAAAATGAATAGATGATACCGTTCTGTGGCTAACGAAATGCTTTTATATAAGCTCGCACAAATAAAAGCATTTTGTTAGCCACAGAACGGTATCGTCTATTAATTTTTTATTTTCTATCGAGAGAGAGATCTCTTCTGGTTGGTATGGATGGTCCAGATTGTGACCTATCACAGAGGATTTCAATGTACTTAAGATCCTCATACAGGTGTGACTGCATACCCCTTGAAAAAGTCTGTTTAGACGAAACGCGTAGGCCGGAATTGTACTAGCCTTCTTTACTGCATGCCTTATTCAAGACAATTGGGATTTTTATCCGCATTCTCGGGCCGACTTCACCAACGGAGGTATCTCCGGATACCATCGGTGGGAGTTGAGTGTCATCGCACAAATACCGCAAGACTTTGCAACATAGGAGGGAGAGAGCTGGAGCGCAAGCGTCGGATAGCAGACGCGTTTCTTCGTACGCGTGTAACGGATCCTGCGGTTACCCGTTCCTTTATTGCTGTTAAAGACTATGATTTTATCCTGACTCCCATTGTTATCTTCCACTTGGTAAGTAAAATCTGTGCATGCGCTGTGTGTCACTAAACATACTTACGTCACCGTATTTGGCTATCTTTTTCCTTTATAGGTCTCACTCAGTCTCAGATTCTACAGATTGGACTTTCATCACAATACATCCCAATCAGTGTTTATTAGTTTAAACATTATTGCCAGTGGTTTGCACCTTTTGTTTTTTTTTCTTTCATATATATATAGAGAGAGACACACAGAGACACACAGAGACACACAGAGACACACAGAGACACACAGAGACACACAGAGACACACACACAGACAGACACACACAGACAGACACACACAGACAGACAGACACAGACAGACAGACACAGACAGACAGACACAGACAGACAGACACAGACAGACAGACACAGACAGACAGACACAGACAGACAGACAGACACAGACAGACAGACAGACACAGACAGACAGACAGACACAGACAGACACAGACAGACAGACACAGACAGACAGACAGACACAGACAGACAGACAGACACAGACAGACACAGACAGACAGACAGACACAGACAGACACAGACAGACACAGACAGACAGACACAGACAGACACAGACAGACAGACAGACACAGACAGACACAGACAGACAGACACAGACAGACACAGACAGACACAGACAGACACAGACAGACAGACACAGAGACAGACAGACAGACAGACAGACAGACAGACACAGACAGACAGACACAGACAGACAGACAGACACAGACAGACAGACACACACAGACAGACAGACACACACAGACAGACAGACACACACAGACAGACAGACACAGACAGACAGACAGACACACACAGACAGACAGACACACACAGACAGACAGACACACACAGACAGACAGACACACACAGACAGACAGACACACACAGACAGACAGACACACACAGACAGACAGACACACACAGACAGACAGACACACACAGACAGACACAGACAGACAGACAGACACAGACAGACAGACACAGACAGACACAGACAGACACAGACAGACACAGACAGACACAGACAGACACAGACAGACACAGACAGACACAGACAGACACAGACAGACACAGACAGACACAGACAGACACAGACAGACAGAGACAGACAGAGACAGACACACAGACAGACAGAGACAGACAGACACAGACAGACAGACAGAGACAGAGACATATGTGTCACAATGGTGCAGATATCTCTGCTACAGGATAGGAACGGTCACTGCTGGGTACTGTATAGTACATAACGTCTGTAACAAGTTTTAATACTACATTTCTAATGTTTCTTTTATTACTGTTATTTGAAATGATCTTTTACGCTGAGCCATTATAGGACACTATGTATATAATGAGTTGCTATAAGTGATGTCATAAAGACTGTCAGATAACAGAAGAATAGCAAGTGTGTCTCCATGCGGCAGTCTCTAACTACCAATGTCTGTGTTCTGCTGTGAGCGTCAACTTCTTTATCACAAACACATGATGCTAAGGCAGGATTGGGCAACTCCAGTCCTCAAGGACCAGCAACACTCCAGGTTTTCAGGATATTCCTGCTTCAGCACAGGTGGCTCAATCAGACACCCAGTCTTTGACTAAGCCTCTGATTGGGCCACCTGTACTGAAGCAGGGACTGGTTGAGCTGCCTGTGCTGATGCTGGGATATCCTGAAAACCTGACCTGTTGGTGGCCCGTGAGGACTGAAGTTGCCCGTGTTCGGAGGTGGGGATTGGATGTCTGTGGCGGACATATGTAAACGATAGTTAATATTAAACTTTAACTCGGTGCCACTTTTATGCGCCATTAATGCCGCACCATGTGCGTTTTTCTTGGTGTTGGAGAAATGCAAGTAGGCAAGAACACTTCTTAATGTATTCATGTGTGTGAGTACGGCACACACCGCACAAAGAATAAGAGAACGCACACCAAATATAACACTTCTTAATGTATTCATATGTGTGAGTACGGCACACACCGTACAAAGAATAAGAGAACGCACACCAAATATAACACAAATAATGACATACTATACCAGGATACGCCGCTAATTATTTTAGGTGAGAATTATTTTATTCGGGGCCCCCCTGGTTCCTGAGATAAGAACCGCTAAAGCTGGTGGTGACCCTCCTGTAATATCGCCGCTGACCAATAGGAAGCTTCAACTGATGACATTGCGGGTTCCTGTTGGTCAGGAGGACCCAGGAAACTTGAAAGATAATATGTTTACCCAGTGCAGGAGGGCCGCAGTCATTGCAAAGGGGCCAGCCAGGCATTGCAAAGGGGCCAGCCAGGCATTGCAAAGGGGCCATCCAGGCCTTGCAAAGGGGCCAGGCAGGCATTGCAAAGGGGCCAGGCAGGCATTGCAAAGGGGCCAGCCAGGCCTTGCAAAGGGGCCACGCAGGCATTGCAAAGGGACCAGGCATTGCAAAGGACCAGCCAGGCATTGCAAAGGGGCCAGGCAGGCCTTGCAAAGGGGCCAGCCAGGCCTTCCAAAGGTATTCCTAACATTATCCCAACTTCCGTGTGCTGCGTCTGAGGCTTTAACTGGACTGTCATTCAGTTATTCGTGAGCTTAGTCAGTGATGTATGAACAGCATAAAGGATGTTTGTAATTTGGTGTTTAAAGGAAATAAAACGCAACTCCTCTCTCTCCTAAATTGAGCGTGTTCTGGAAAATTACTGACCTTAGGTACAACGTACTACTTGTACAAAGCGCGTGTGTTTTCTACCCAGGCAATGGAAAACTACTAACCAAATACAACATTACTACTCAACATGTCAGATTTGTAGCTGCGTTTGTTAAAAAAAAAAACATTTTGTTTCAGGTAATATTGCAAATTCAATTTGCTGTTATTAGTGAGTTATATCTTTAGACGAGTGAATACATTTGTCACTCTGCAGCTTTGGGTCTCGTTGTATTTCTAGCACAATGTCATTCTGAATAAATGATCTGACGGCATAATCCCAGAAATGTACCAGTTATTGGGTTGCCTTTTTTAAGTCCAAATGAAGGGTGTTGCCGCTAGCCTGTGACATAGAGGGAAAGGGAAGACAGAAGTGATACCTTTCATAGCAAACGTGTGGTTAAAAAGAGTGCTAGCTTAAAGGACCACAAGGGTCTCTTCTTCAGGCGACTTTTTTACCCTTTATCATTTTTCATTCTTAAGAACAAGTGCAGGTTTTCTGGGGGCAGGGGTTATATTTCTCTCTGCTTTGTCTGTTTGGACATACTTGAAAACAAATATACATCTTTAGTTTAAAAATGGGTAAATGTGCTTGATGTGAGGGATTTAATTCCTTTTGTGTGATGTTCAGCAAGAGTTTGCGCAGTCAGTCCCTTTCCTCACCTTCCCTTATTTCTATTGGCTCTCAGATAGGGACAGGACACAGTCATCCCCACCCCATGCTTCGGGCCCCTAAGAAATGTATTTTTTGGAATAAAGTTCCATTGCAACAAAATAATCCTAATATTTTCTTTTAGCATGGTTGGATGAGTTTAAGGAAGCCAATTAGATTGTTAAACTTCAGTTTATTTGGCCGGCTATGAGGGATTGCTCCCGTACTGTAACTATATAACCCCCTGCATTTCCACCTGGCATTACTGTGCGACACTAACGCATGTGCAGGGCACGCAGTGTGCATGTGTGAGACAGTGTGTTGGTACACTGTGCCCTGTACACTGATCTTACTGTGCGACACTAACGCATGTGCAGGGCACGCAGTGTGTATGTGTGAGAGTGTGTTGGTACACTGTGCCCTGTACACTGATCTTACTGTGCGACACTAACGCATGTGCAGGGCACGCAGTGTGCATGTGTGAGACAGTGTGTTGGTACACTGTGCCCTGTACACTGATCTTACTGTGTGACACTAACGCATGTGCAGGGCACGCAGTGTGCATGTGTGAGACAGTGTGTTGGTACACTGTGCCCTGTACACTAATCTTACTGTATTACCTTCTATTGTAACAGGAAAGCCTTCCTTCTTTTTAAACATTATTTAGCGATTAAAGGCATCACGTCCACCTTACTTTTTGATTCCAAAAGGCGTTCTTGTCCACGTTACACACAGTACCATCCCCTATCTGAGCCAAACCCCAATAGAAACGCTTCTGTGTCTCAGTGTTGGGTTCCAAACCCAGCGGCTCAGACAAGTAGTTTGAATACCACAAAAATACATTGTTGTTGGCAAATAAAGTGTTAGTTGGCATTAATAATGGGATTATAGATCCGTACCCCAGTGTCCATATTTTCCAGTATATTAGACTGAAATTTTGAAACAACTGAGCCAACTTTTAATGGATAAAAATACCTGTGCAGATATATATATATATATATAAATTATATTCATAGATTATATATATAATGAGAGCTGGTATTAGTAGGCAAGCTTTGCAAACAGAACTGCTTTGTACTGCTGCTCCGAATAAGATCAGTTATAGGAGAAGGCCGGTTTCCAATGTGTTGTAACAGCTCTGAAGGGACAACTTAAGTGGGAAAATAAGAGGAAGGATTTATTAGGGATTTCTGTTAGCCTCGCAGACATTGTGAATGTATTCACCACAGACCCATTAACTGGTGCGGGTGTTAAACTTATCCATTACAAAACCATAAAGGAAATATAAATGTGTTGCAGCTGTTATTGAATGTGATAACTCTTTGCTTTCAAAACAAGATACCAATTATACTTCAGAATTATTATCCTAAAAATGTTTCCATTGACATTGGCAGACGCTCGGTATCCCAAACCCACATTTATAGCACCAGGCAGTGGTACGATTACATTACCGTTCTGATACCTCGCTGCTGGGAAGCTCTGTAATGCGTTACATGGGAGGGGATTTATCTTTGATGTATTACAATTACTCCGTGTGTTTAGGTAAGTCTGTGCTCCTTAACAGCGGCGAGAAAACGTTTGTGAACCACTTCAAATTTTCACATACTTCAAACCTAAAATGTAATTAGATTTTAATCGAAGTCCTAATAATAGATAAAGATAACCTGATCAAACAAATGGCACAAAAACATCACTTTTCAATATTTATCTACAAATGATTCAACATTCAATATCCATGTGTGAGAAAGTATGTAACTATGTAACATGTGTGGGAAAGTATGTAACTATGTAACGTGTGAGAAAGTATGTAACTATGTAATGTGTTAGAAAGTATGTAACTATGTAACATGTGTGAGAAAGTATGTAACTATGTAACATGTGTGAGAAAGTATGTAACGTGTGAGAAAGTATGTGACTATGTAACGTGTGAGAAAGTATGTAACTATGTAACATGTGTGAGAAAGTATGTAACTATGTAACTATGTAACATGTGTGAGAAAGTATGTAACGTGTGAGAAAGTATGTAACTATGTAACGTGTGAGAAAGTATGTAACTATGTAACATGTGTGAGAAAGTATGTAACGTGTGAGAAAGTATGTAACTATGTAACGTGTGAGAAAGTATGTAACTATGTAACATGTGTGAGAAAGTATGTGACCCTTTTTCTCTAAAATAAAATAAACACTGGGTTTAGTCCTCATGTTCGACATACTGTATTGCGATATATCTGTGTCACACTATTACTGTACTAAATCATAAATCATATGTACACTTTTTTAGTAGGTGATCAGTAGTGTTGTCAGAGGGCTTCTCCAAAATCCTGGATACAATGGTGAAAGGTGTGGGAAATCCCGCAGGTCACTATGTCCAGAGAGGTAATACCAGTATACACATACACGCCCGGAGAGGTAATACCGGTATACAAATACAGGCCCAGAGAGGTAATACCGGTATACACATACATACCCAGAGAGGTAATACCGGTATACACATACACGCCCAGAGAGGTAATACCGGTATACACATACACGCCCAGAGAGGTAATACCGGTATATACATATACACGCCCAGAGAGGTAATACCAGTATACACATACAGGCCCAGAGAGGTAATACCGGTATACACATACACGCCCAGAGAGGTAATACCGGTATACACATACACGCCCGGAGAGGTAATACCGGTATACACATACACGCCCAGAGAGGGAATACACATACACACCCGGAGAGGTAATACCGATATACACATACACGCCCAGAGAGGTAATACCAGTATACACATACAGGCCCAGAGAGGTAATACCGGTATACACATACACGCCCGGAGAGGTAATACCGGTATACACATACACGCCCAGAGAGGTAATACCGGTATACACATACACACCCAGAGAGGTAATACCGGTATACACATACACGCCCAGAGAGGTAATACCGATATACACATACACGCCCAGAGAGGTAATACCGGAATACACATACACGCCCAGAGAGGTAATACCGGTATACACATACACGCCCAGAGAGGTAATACCGGTATACACATACACGCCCAGAGAGGTAATACCGGTATACACATACAAGATCGCAGTCCCGTCTCGTAGTAATGGCGGATAATTAAATACAATATTCCCTGTAGAGTGTAAGCTCACACGGGCAGTCTGTCCTTATCTGTATGTCATTTTGTTTATGTAATATACATCATTCTGTACACCATTGTACCGCACCGCAGAATATGTTAGCACTTTACAAATAACGCGCTTTACATATAAACAATAATAATGCGATAAATTAAGAGGCAGCTGTATGTATCTTGCACTGTGTTTTGTATAATATTTCATGTATTGTGACGGCCTGATCACATATTGAAATAAAGTTTTTTGGGGGTGGTGGGGGACCTATATGTAAATACTGCTACATATAGATTATTTTATGTCAGTAATATTTGCCAGAATGGATTCTAAATGTATATCTCCCCAGTAATGTTGGAGTTTAACAAATCTAGCACACTGTTTTGTAGGTCTTGTTTTCTGCCAGTGCTCGAGTTACATGCAGTAATCCCCAAATCATTTGTAAAATCATTTTCAGTCCTGAAATTGTAATCTGATAACATTGGTTATTTAGTTAGGACACTTTCAAGCTAATGTGTAAAGAAAGGTTTTGAATTTGTCATTTTTCTGACAGATTAGACTGTTTATACGAGATGGACAATGGAGATTGTTTATCCAAACACAAATCAGACAGATGTTGGATGATACCTTTTTTTGTGTCTCAGGATTGGAAACGTTTAGGAGATGCTGTTTTCCTAGTATAGCACATGGTGTCATTCACCAAGCGCTGCCAAATTCTGCTTTGTGGTATGGAAAATCCCGACTATACAGCATGTACCTCCTAGTGATTGGGGTGTGCACATGCAGCATCCTGTGTACAGAGACATTAAATCAGCAACATTTCCAACGCTCATATCTCTGGGGTGGGGCATCTTCATTTTAAAATAAAAAGTATTGAAGAGAACACAAAGAGATTTCTTAAAGTAAGTAAATAAAATGGCGGCCAGCGCGGCCTGCTGCTTTAAACCCGGGTTTACTAATTAGCCGTAAACAATTTGCACTTTAACGGGGATGTTCCACATAGCATGCAAAAAAGGCCATTTATTATTTGAATGAGATTCCTTAGATTAATTCATTCTTAACCCTTTTGCTGTCAGCGGGACTCATTCTCAGAGTATAACTATAGAACACAAACAGTGATAGAAATTCTTATTCCCGCATCAACTGGCTCATCGGCACAAATGGAGCCTCACGTTTCTTTGTCTTATCGAAGTACAAACCCCCCAAACCTTTCCCAGCCTGGGGGCCGTGTCAACCACATGGATTGATGCCTCCAGTGCTAGAGACGTGAAACTCCATGAAGTTCTGGCTCCACCAGCCGTGTCTGCGGTTACAGAACAAAGTAAAGACATTAGCATGGTCCAGTCTATGCCAGATCAGGATGTTTGCATAGCATAAACTTCAGCCTTCAGATCATATCTTCAGTAAATATCATTTATTTGACTAATGTCACCAGTGAAGACTCTGTAATGCAAAGCTCTGAACTTTTACAAGAGGCTTCCGTGGAGGAATAAAAAGATAAGCATCGGCTTTGTCTGGAGCTTAGTTGTATGCTTACATTATTTTCATAAATGTGACGCTGCTCAAATTACCGTAAAGGAACAATATAAAAGCCGGCGCGCAGCTTGGTAAATGAAATATGCTATCAATGCAAAATGTCTTCTCGGAAATGTAATAACCCTTCACTTGCTGGTGGCGTCAGCAATACATACTTCTTATGCAATGCACAAGGTTCCCCTGTAACAAAGAGCTAATCTTTTTTTGTCCCCTATTAAATATAACTGTGTAGCCGAATTTAAGTTCCATTTATTTGTTGGTTCCATTCGTATGCGCAGTATGTATTGTACCGCTTACTTCTACATCAGGTCGGAATTATACTTGTTTGTGGCCTTGGTCTATTTATCTTTAGTGTGTCCTAGTGATGTTAGAAGGGACGGTGGCTCTAAAAACAGACAGGTTTAAGTGTTTGTTTTTTTTAACATAATTTTTTTTAACCCCTAAAGGTTATATATTTGCTAAAAAGTGCAACTCCGGACATCTTCCATGCTGGGAGACGCCTTACCAGTCAAGTGGCCATTAAGGGGCATATTTACCAAGCGGTTCTCTTCCATAGGACACAGAAACTATACAATGCTGTATATAGTATACAGTATACAGTTAAACAGCACGTCGGTCAAGTTATACAGACACACAGGCACACGAGGCGCCACACAGGAACAGAATTTCCCAAAAAAAAGGTTGAAACCACGGTACTAGTCCTTGATAAAGCCCTATGGGAGAACATGATGGACTGTATTTTTTTATACTGCTTTTAAGATGATGTTCATAAGAAAATTACATTTTTAGTGTCTTGTGTTTCCATCTTTCAAAATTATTTAATTGATTTTATTCTTGTTGGATTTCTTTAATTTTTAAATGTTTATTATTATTTTTTTACAGTAATCCAGTGCTTCGGAGTGTTTTTACAATCTTTACCTAATATCATTTGTCATGAAACTCTCTGTAAACTCTTGTACAGTATCTACAGGCAAATTGTTAATCCACACTTTTCTCTTTGTTGTTTTGTGTGCAGTAATTATGATGCAACCATTAGCCAGATGGAGAAACGAATGATAATATATCAGACAGATTAGTGTTGCACAGGACACAGAGAAAGTAAAATACATCCAAATAATTAAAGCGTTAACTTTAAGGGTGATTGACCATTCCCAAGGAAGCCAACCACATATAATAAATAGTTTATTTACTTCTTTTTACCGCTACGTGTGACTGAGGGAATTTTCTTTATTTCGTTTTTTTGCTTGACCATTCTTAGGGACCATTTTTATTAAGTGCAGATATTGGTTATTGTATCAGTTGATGCCAATGGGAGTTAACGCCAGAAACGGGTGTGATAATCCGTTCCTGGTCTTGCTAAACGTACCCCTTACTATGTCCAAAATCTGTTATTTGGTTTAATCCACATGTTCCCATGGTTTGCTTTGCTTATCTGGTGTATTTTGCTTGTGTGGTTAGTTATTTGATGTGTCTGGTATATATACATGATCTGAGCATTGTTTGCAGTAGACAGAGTTTATGTATAATATAACATTCATCAGTAAACATATTTTCAAAGTCACCTCACTTCTTATAATGTATTATTTATTTTCTCTTAGATTTGGGACATGAGTGACGATGAAACCATCTGAAAATCATTGGTAAATGAAAGAAACATGAAAATTACCAAGTTCCTCCGCTGTGCAATATGCAGCATATGAATCCTTACATATCCTAATGTTGCAAATAAATGCAACATGTTACTATTCAAGGGACTTTATTAAACCCTATATAACAATTTTCTTGTCAAGATTTGTGTTCTGCTTTTTTTTATACTATATATGAATATCTAAACTCAACTTTGTATGTGTGCCTGTTTCTGATTTCCAAATACCAAACTGCTTACATGTTAATATATCTGAAGATGAAATATTCGTTTCTTTTGATCATCTTGTAAATATGTATCTGTAACAGACCCCGTAAGATTGATCCTTTCAGATATGAAATATTGGTCTCTTATTTGCATTGATATCTACATTTAATCAAAGACCCAGCAATATATTTTTAAAGAAGTCAATATTGCCTAATTAAAAGTGCAGTGCTAACATTGACACGTCGCACTGTGGGGGTCAAAGAGTCCGCGTGGCAGTGTTATAAGGTAAATATAGGTAAATAATGCCTTTATAGAAATCAATAGGTATTTTTAACTATATTTTTTCAACCTTGAAATGTTTCTAAGCAAATAAGAATCCCACTTGTGAGCACAGTCACACGTCTCAGACGGGCCTGCCCCCTGCGCTTCCCCGTTATCTCCAAGCATACACAGGTTCCATTGCAGCCAGGGATTCTGGGTAATAACATGCAAATGAGCTCTTATAGGGGGGCACATTTTGCTTTTCCATTTTAACATGGATCCCGTATAAGTGTATGCCTGTTTCTAAGGTAACACAGTTTTGGAGAGTTTTAACGAGCGTTTGAGTGCTTACCTTCTTTACCTAATCTCTTCCTAGTGTAAAGCCGTATGTCCATGGAGGAGAACGTTCCGCCGCATCTATTTGTATCTAACACTGAGAAGACGCTTATATTGAAAACAATAGATAGAGCCTTCAGTGCTGCACGTAAACTGGTAATTACTTCTCAGACACAGAATAAAAGCAGGAATGATGCTGCTGCCGCCTGCCAGACGCACAAATATAGGACAATAATAAGTGTCTTATCAGCATGAACTCGCTGCGTAGAAAAATGTATTAATTGGTCACATTTAAGTGAAAGTGCAGATTAGTACTTTTTATTACTCTAAGACAGGGGCGGGCAACTCCAGTCCTCAAGGGGCACCAACAGTTCAGGTTTCAGGATATCCCTGCTTCAGCACAGGTGCAGTGGGATGCGTTGGCATGTCCTAGGGGAGGGGGTTGGACTGAAGGAAGTCGTGACCCCCTCCAAACTTTTGATGGACCCCCCAAGCAGTTACAGATTCCCTGCGCTCTTCCCCACAGCAATTAAACAGATTTGCCGGGGGAGAGAGCGGGTCTCTGTAACAGTGCTGCCCTCCATGACACCGTGACGTTGCCTGGAGGGCCCCCTAAGGCGTAGTTATGCCACTGCACAGGTGGCACAATCCGTGGCTCGGTCATCTGAGCCACTGATTGGCCACGTGTGCTGCAGCAGGTATATCCTGAAAACCTGACCTGTTGGTGGCTCGTGCGGACTGGAGTTTGCCAGCCCTGCTCTAAGAGTAATGGGATCTTTCCAAGGAAACAATTACAGTGTTAACATTTGATGGGACTGCTCCCTTACCCGGACCAAATGTATTTATTTGCAGGGTTTGTGCACCCGGCTTCAACTTACACATTTTCATTGAAATATCCAAGTCTCAAGAAATCAGAAACCACGTGTTTGGAAAAACTTTTGAACAAGGCCATTATTTTCATTTTCGTAGAGCTGCTTATTTACTTAAATCTGAAACAACGACTTTATGGCAGAGCTTCCCTAAGAAGCCGTACACGTTACCACACAGCGATCCGGCGTTCACCGGCGTCGCGTGATCCCAGTGCAATAACTCGTATTGGTGCTTAGTGAATATCTGCAAATATTTCCTCAGCCGTGAATCTCTCCTGTCCATGACAGTCTCCTGTAAGGTTTTACTGTTTTATCTGTTAGTGTTTCTCATACTTCTTCTTTCAGATCTAAAAAAAAAAAAAAGTTATTAAACATCGGAATTTATGAAACTGCTGTTTAGGAAAAGCGCTTCTTAAAATGATCTCAACTCCAATATATTTTGGTAATGGGACCGCACCATAAAATGATTATGATGATCCTCTTGGATGTTTTCGTTTCCATCCTATCCCACACTTCAACTTGAAATCCACCAGCAGTTTTAAATGTCAGTATTGACGTCAAATAAAGTTTGTGGGACTTTTTAAAATGTGGCCCCCATTGTGAACGTGGTATAAATACTGTATCTCTCAGCCATGGAGACTGTTCTCCTTTGGAATGGTGGTGTGAAAACCAGTTTTAGATTGCAAAGGAAAGCCTCAAACCAAAGGCAGGGGATTCCCCATGTGGGTTCATAGTAACACCCTGAAGCTATAATGCTGGTCACATGGTAAAGTTGTGGGTATTAAAATCTGGGGGTCTCAGAGAATAGTCACACTTGTCTTATACGATAAAAGTCCTATTTATAGTGTTGTCAATTTGATAGAAAGGTGTTCAATACTTAATATATTATTAATATAGCTTACTAAGTGAGACTGCTGAAGATTCTCATTTGAATTTTTTTTATCTTGATGTTTGTTAATGTGCTTATAATGTGTATATAAATGTGATGTATACATTCAGTAAGTATGTCATCGGTACAGCAGCTGCTTAGACGCTCAGCTTTAATCATGCACGGAAATACAGTCTCTTCTGCTCCAATTTCTATCCAAGACAATTCATATCATATATCATAACCAAAGAAAAACAACCATTACATATTTTTCATGTACGATACACTTTGGCTTCATGGTCTTCCTCCATTAATTATATTTTCTAGATCGATGGACATTAATAAATGTGTGTGCGTGCGTATGTATATGAGAAACGCGTCAGAGGACCTGACAGCACGATGTCTGAATAAAGTCTAATTTTAATTCACTTTAGCCTCTCTTCATCTATTGCTGTGCTGCCGTCTACCTGTCCCGTTGGGGGAAGATTTTCTCAAAGAAAAACAACCATTACATATTTTTCATGTACAATACACTTTGGCTTCATGGTCTTCCTCCATTAATTATATTTTCTAGATCGATGGACATTAATAAATGTGTGTGCGTGCGTATGTATATGAGTTTAGGCAGGGACACGTATATATACACGTAGGGACATGTATACACGTAAGGACAGCCATACACTTTGCTGTACTGTAGAGGGAGAGAGGGGGTGGCCCGGTATTAAAGGGGTTACACCCCATTTGGCCATCCCCTGACCTCACCAGGGAGACAAGGGGTTAACTGGGCTGAGGTCCAGAACTGTGATTTAACCCTTGTTATGACATGTAAATGTGTATTCCCCTGTTCCCCTGTTTTATTGTAACATCTGGTTTAATCAGTGTCTGCATCACACACACACTAGGATCCATCCGGGAGCACAAGGGTTAATAGTTGTTTAGTGATTATAGCCCTTTGTGTAATTTTCCCGCCTTTTCAGGCACCATTTGCAGGCTCCCATAGGCCGCCATTGAGGCTCCATGTGTTTCAATGGTGAATCTTGCAGTTGAGTCCTGTTTCCTGAGAAGACCAGCAGATGGCGTCCGAGAGGAAGAGCGGCGGTTTCCCATTGTAAGTCAATGGGCCCATTGACTTCAATGGAGAATCCTCGAAAGAGCTTTCCAGGAACGAGTTGGCTGCCGTCCAACCCGCTTAACCGCACAGCGGATACATTTTCAATAGGAGAGCTTTGATCACTTAACAAGTCAAGTTCAACGACAAGTGGCGTGGGAATAAACAGTTCTAGAGCACCTAGAAATAAAATTCTGCCCCTAGTTCCTAGACCTCCCCCCACTCGACCACAACCGGGTCCCCGTATCCTGGACCACCGATAAGGGTCGAACCGAGAAGAGCGGGTCGCGCCATAGGTTCCAATGGCGGCGGCAGAAACGGCTCAGGAAAACGGCAAAGTGTCAAAAGCTGAAATTTGGTAATCCATAGCTCCGGTTCCGGAGGGCCCAGAGGATCAGGGTTTGGGGTATCTGTAGTCACTGCTCCGGCATCGCTGCAGAACCATCCTTGACCCTCTTGGACCAACCCAACGGAGTATGGACCCCCTTGAAAGTTCGGGACTTTTCCCATAGACTCCAATGGCGGCCAATCTCCATTGACCGGCTACGGCGGAAAACCCCCATTGACTTCTACGGCGGCATCGCCCCGTTGAAAGTCTATGGCGGCGGATTCCCATAGCCGCCAACGGCGGCGGTTTGCCATTGAAAGTCTATGGCGGCGGAGCCCGTTGTTTTCAATGGGGATTTAGTGAAAAAACGTGATTTAATTTACAGCGGAGATTTTTGTATTAAAATGAGAAACGGTTTTAAGTGTATCTCCGGTTCCGAAGGTCGTAGCAAGTCGCAAATTGGACCATAGGGTGTCCCAGTTCCGGCATTGAGAACTGGGAAGTTTGGACCTGCTGGACCAAACGGAACCGGATATTTTAATATGTTCATGTTTTTTCTTTCATACTGTGTTCCAAGGTATGGGTAAAACCCAGAGGAAATTCCTTTGCATACCAGGGTAGCATATGGCCAGAAAGGCGACCCAATGTCTAGGACTTAAGTATGGTTCAAAGGATTTTGTCACCTCCACTGTTTGCATGAGGGCGGAGATTACTCAAACCAGAGCAGTCTTCAAGTGTTCCATTTCACACCTCACAACAAAGAATATCCTGCCAGGAATCCAACCTGGTAGACTAGCTGTCATTCCTGATGCAGAGGAGGGGTTACAGAAATGAGACCCCAGAGCTCTACTGCGCATGTACCAGCTAGCAGGGGGGCATGTATTAAATTGTGTTCCCACGTTAATGAGTGGCTAGAGTTAATTGAAGACCAATCCACTGTACTCAATGTTAAGGATAGGGCACAAAAGGTTTATAAACTGTTGTCCACCCTTTATCCTTTGTCTTCTGATATCATCTGAGTTGTGACCTGATTGCGAGAGAATTGCTATGCTTCATACTTCTCATTCCCCATCCCCAAAGTAAGTGTACTTCTTGTCTGTTACTGTATTATTCGTGTGTTCACCTATCCAAAGGAATAAATATACTTTATTATATCTAAGCCTCGTTCAGTTCAACCCAGTGATTTGTGTAACCTTAATACCTGTGACAGGCTATCGTCACATGTACAAGCGTTTCATTCTTTTCCATTGTCCTTACGTAAAAGTGTTCTCTCTTTTTTTATACATCTATTTGCAATTTGTGTGCAGAACTAAGAAAAAACTTCTGCCATGTTTGTTTACTACATCTTTTTTTTAAATGGCATGACTTGTTCTGTAAAAACGTAATGTTTTAGACTTTATACTGAATTAAATAATTCAGTCATTATATTGACATGTATACAACATAGTTCTCTATGGCATAGCTTACTGTACATTTGTATTGTTCTAATAAACGGAGACTGGTATTACTTATGTTAGAATGAATATTATGCCGGAATAAATGGTCTTCCGGGATCACCAGCACTTAGAGTAGTGGTCACATGGTTGCAGGAGACCCCTAGTGACGTAAGTGGAACGTCCCGACTCATTCCAATCGCGTTCACCTCTCCGATTGAGCAGTGACTGTGATCTCCCCAATGGAAAATGCACAAAAAGACCATGATGTTCCCTACACGTCATGAGAACCCCTGGCGTTCCTGTCCTCACGACCTCAAGGGCAGCCTGAGGGCTAATTGCTTTGAAGTGCCATTGTAGATCGGATTTAATTTTATTAAAACCCGTAAATGCAAACATTTACAAGAATATATATGCTATTTGCCATCTAATCTGCCCATTGAAATGTACTTCCTTTATTTGGTTCACCTGTTTAATGACATTTATAAGAATTCATTGGCACATAATGTTATAATACCGTACTGGGCAAGTGTCCAAGGTCTTTAAGTAAGTTACACAACTATGATACATAGACATCTAACGTACGTTTCTTCCGGGTGAAAAATTAAATGGTATCTTCTAACAGATAAGACGTAAACTTAGCACGAATTATTATTTAGGGATGGCAGGGTGGTATCTGATTTAAAAAATTATAATATATATATATTTATTAAATGTCTTATTGGAAATAATACGGAGTTACCGCTCGTTTTCAAGTATGTCCTTGGCACAGAGTTATGGTGACAATACATGGTTACTTTATATGAACAGATGTTACACGTTCTATTTGCAGACATTTCATGGACAGTTAGTCAGTATAGGTTAAGGGCGTATGTAACCGTTACAGACCAGATTAAAATGTGAGACAGGTTTAGTTTTGAAAGAACTTAGACTGGTGGCGGCTGTGAGAGTCTCCAGTAGGTTGTTCCAGTTTTGGGGTGCACGGTAAGAGGAGGAGCGGCTGGATACTTTGTTGAGCCTTGGGACCATGAACAGTCTTTTGTAGTCAGATCTCAGGTGATAAGTGCTGCATGTGGTAGGGGTGAGGAGCTGCGTGTGGTAGGGGTGAGGAGCTGCGTGTGGTAGGGGTGAGGAGCTGCGTGTGGTAGGTGTGAGGAGCTGCGTGTGGTAGGGGTGAGGAGCTTGTTCAGATAGGCAGGACACAGTGGGGTGATATTGTACTTTTAAAGCAATAATCCTATAATATATATGTATTTCTGTTCCATTTTCAGAAACCCACGGTTCTTCAGATATATAAAACGGTGATCCAAATTTGCCAACTATTCAATATTTCCTTATGAACCACAATTAACCCAGCTGTAATTATCACTAAAGCTTAGGTATGTTTCTCTATGAAAAACAGAGCTTGGACTAGCCTAATGAACTCGCTTCTCTTGCAAACACAAATGGCCATTGCGGGCAGCGACACACTGGAAACATGATGGCATTTAGGATACATATGCAGTCCGCTTTCATCATTGCCATTGACTAGGTTGTCTGCAAAGATGTGTGTACAGCTTATTACACCTTTGTTATTCTGTGTCCCGCAATTCAAATGTATATTACTCTTCAAAACAGCAGTCCTGCCTTACTGCCCGCCCTTCCTTTTTAACAGCATAGGCATATGTTCTGCGATGCTGGACTGCGTTATTGTCACCTCCGGGTTCTCTACATACGTACGTACCAGTGTTGCATCTTGTTTATGAAGTGAAACTTCTATGCTGGCACCGACCATATGAAAATTTCCCTTGGAGTAAATTGCCTTTTTGGTGACGGAAGTGACGTAAATGCTGGCAGAAGAGGCCATCGGCTCTGCTGGCAGCTCGGCGCGAATGCGCATAAGCCTCCCGTGCTCGGTGGGCATCCGCAGAGACCTCCGGCACATGGAGCGCATGTGCAAAGGCCTCCAGTGCATGACGCAGAGGACCACAGCAGCAGCATAGGGCGACAGACACACACAGACACATAAATATAGAAATGCAAGTAGCTAAAACGGGGTGTGCCGAGCACGTGCGTTCTAAGTAACACTTCTTTGCGTTGTGTCACTGAAATTGTGTTTTGATTTTCATTGAAAACATCCCCATCAAAAGTCAATTTCTGTGACAAAACAGTGACAAAAGACAAAGTTTCCCTTAAAATGTGCGTGCTCGGCACCCCCCCCCCCCTTTTTTTAAGGTATTTAAATGGCCGTCCAGTAGGAAGCTACAACCAATGATGCTGCAGCTTCCTATTGTCCCGTGGGACTTAAGAGATTTGATGGCCATTTTGTTTCCCCTGAAAGTTTTTATACCAGTAACTTTACTGGTAAGAATCTCTGGAAGCAGGAGCTCCCAGGCGCTGAGAATACCGTGGTTCACTTCAAACCCCCGTTTTTATTTAATAGTCCGATTGTTTAGCGTTTTTATTTCATTATTTCTTTTGTTGGCTACTGGTTTTAATTGATGTGTTGCCTAGTAGTTTTATTAATTAATTGATTTGTTGGCTAGTGGTTTAAATTCATTAAATGTTTTGTTGGCTAGTGTTTAAAATGAATTAATTGTTTTGTTGGTTAGTGCTTTTATTTATTTAATTGGGCTGTTTAGGTGCTTGTGTATGTCTTTTATTATTGTATATTTTTGGTCTTCATGCTTTTTTATTAGGTTGACCATTGACTGCTATAGTGGCTTATCATGCCCATATTATATGGGTATGATGTACAACTATGCCAATCAATGGGTAGCGGGTGGACCACCTTGGGACCCCTGGACACCCGTGGGGATCACCCGAGGGCCCACAGACACCCGCAGGGACCACCTGAGGACCCCCGGACCCCTCAGCCTCTGGTATCAATCATGTGGGGGTAGAGGAGGTGGATATTTGTGTTTATTGTGGGTAGCAGGGGTGGGTGAAGGGGGTATTGCATCAATCCGATGCAGGAAAAAAAGCATTTTTTTTCTATGTCCGGTCTTGCCGCTTCTCAGCAAGTTTTCACCCCCTTCACACCAACATTTCCTGGCGTGAGGATTTTGGGAGAAACTCGCCATTCTAGAGCTGCGATTTCACTCAATAAGCTAATCACGGCTACTAGAATTGCACGAGTTTCAGAACCTGCCGATAAGTGGCTTATCGCCGCTCACTCAGCGTTTTTTGTTTGAAGGCTTTAAATTTTGACCATTCAGTCTTTTATCGCCACTTATTGACGCTTACTGAATAGCAGTGGGCATTTTGGCCGATAAGTGGCTTATGAACGCTTATAGCATAGGCCCCTTCGCATCTTAACAGCTACATTAAACAAAAACACCAATATAACTATTCATACATGGATTTACACCTATTGTATATAAAATAACTTCCCTTCAACTACCAAGGGTAACGGACGCGGCTAAAACAGACGTATAACTCGCCCACTTTGTGTAACGCGATTTTACACTTTTCAAGTAAGTTTCTTTAAAATTGAAAGAAATAGTCTGTAGGATAAAATCTGTGGTAATCCAAGGCAACGTTTCGGCTGTCTGAGCCTGTATTTCAACATAGTATCTTATTATGTAAAATAAAACTATTTGTGATTTCATTATAAGGTATAATGGGCAGACATAACTGCACTTGCAACCTATGGGCATCCTTGTATATTAAATATAACGTCCCATTACTGAAGTTTGTTATTAAACGGGTAAAGGTAACGGCATTGTCATATTTGATCTGTAATTGCTTTTTGTAACCGAGTGAGATGATTGTACAATTAACATTGATCATGATCGCCTGCCTAACCGCAATCATGGTTATGGGATTATCTAGCGTCGGCCTGGCAGACACCATCATTTCCATTCTTGTGAAATGTTTTAATAAACCGTTCTTGTTTGTTAACACCTATAGACCTGTATGTGCTTCCGTATACGTTCAATGTTTAAAGAAGAATCTGTTACCCATTTACTGGAAGGGTTTTATGTTTCTAAGAGAATTTAACTATAGCATATGTTCAAATCAAATCTATCAATTCCACACTAAAACAAGTTCTTTCTTGCTGGAAGGCTTAATTCAAATTGTGTGGGTTTTTTAGTAGTTGATTCATGTTTAGGTAAGGGCTAATCCTGTTACTACGGGTGCACAGTATCCGATGCCAACGTAGAGACAGAATACAGCGCGTTGGAAAAATCCGCACATACAGTTTCTGGCAGAGAAGCAAAGACTTTTATTGATGACTTCAATGTATATTTCCACGTTTGGAAGATGTGATAAACATACCAACCTCGGTTACTGTTGAGAAAATGTTTGGAGAAAATAAACAAAGCTCAGGTGTAAATATTGCTTTTTCATCTATAGCTATAAGTCCTATATTTAAATATTTGTGCTTTTGTATAAGCAACTACATTGTGTGTATTTTTACATGCATAATGTAACATTGTTCTGGACCATTTATGGACTCTATTTAATATTCAGCAAAGCCTCTTCCCTGCCATGGAGAAATCATCTTACTGCCTATTAATTATGGGTCTAGGCTTATCAATCACATTCATTGGTGAGTGATATACCATATGGAACGGTGCTGTACATCAAAACGACACGAGAAAGGATTTAGTGAGAGCGGTGTTTATTGTATTTCTGTTGCAGCATTGTGTAATACTTACGTCAGAGTGATACAGTTAAAAAAAAATGAGATGTTTAAATTCTGTACAAAAGTAATTTCTCATTGCTTTGTCTGTTGGTGTCAGCTCTATAGAGAAACATTGAGATGAATACTCCAATACATCGTACTGCAGTGGGAAATATTTTATTAGCTTCTACTGGCAGCCTTAAATTTGATGGTTTTTTAAAAATTAATTAAAGGTACAGTATGGGCATATATCCTCCGTTTCCCAGCTGTAGACAAAGCATCGATAAAGTGATTCTATATTACATTGGTACTCAAATCTAATGCCAAAACACCTGAGCTTGTTTAGCTCTCACATTAATTATTTAGCATGAATGAATGCACTTGGTTGATATAGGAATGGCAGATTGGTAGTTAGCTCCAAATCTAGATTTGACTAGAAGATGGGGATTGCAAACCATTCTCCAACCACAGTATATAAAAGTGTCGGGAATTTAATTATCTCGTGTAAAAGGGAAACAGCTGAAGAGTGGTAGAGTCCTAAAAACATAAACAAAATTCCGGGTTCAAATCCCATTCTGTTACAACCTTGGGCAAATCCCATTATTAGATTGTAATTTTAATAGCTCCTAATGATGCCATGCTGTGCCTTACTGCCCATTTACTTGATTAGACTGAAACGTGTCATATGGCATCACTGCACCACTTGATCATTACATTACAAATGAAATGTAATGACCCAGCATGGAGGATATGAAATCCGAGCTAGTTACACAGAATGGAAAGGCTGACTATACAGTAAGGGTTCTCAAAGGATAAACACCAATGTGTCAAGTTAGGAAGCAGCCGTCAATTTCCGGCATATGGTGGCTCCGGGCTGCATCAATAACACCTGCACAAGGAGCGGCACCTAGTTAATTTCAAGCAGCTGTTCCGCCTAGCAACATACCTGTATTTTGGAGGTGCATTAAAGAAAATGTATTCAGACTTAACACCTTCTATATCATTTGTGACAGCTGTTTTAGCGTTTAAAATAAGTTTAGCCCGCCAGGTTTGCATTGTGTTGGACGACCCGCTGGCAGTGAAGGGTTAAAATTAAGGTTTTGGGATTCATTAATATCTCCTTTATTAAAATACATCTCCTCTGTCATAGGTATGAACATTGTTTTTATTTTTTATGCTGCATGTAAAAAAATAAACTTTAAAAACGAACTTAAGTTATGTTTAGGTGTAGATGGGTATTATAGTTACATTAGATTATGTATCAGTCATTTGTTGCGCGGACCACACACAGGTCACCTGAGAGACCCCCTGTGCGTCAGACAGGTGACCGGTTCCTGAGATACCCCCTGTGCATCACAGAGAGGGGTGACAGGTCCCTGAGATACCCCCTGTGCATCACAGAAAGGTGACAGGTCACCACATAGTCTGAGGGTGATATTAAATATAAGATATCATTGGACTGACACCTATTTGCAAGAATAACAAATAACGGAAAATTCACTTGGTAGCATTTGTGTTTCCCAAGTTGTCTTGAATTCGCCATGCCTAGCAGGCCATTTCTCCCAAATCAGTGGTGCAATAACATCTGCAACCCTAGAAATCTGTGTTCTGTAATATCGGTCTGGTATGGTCCTTCATTTATTGCCATTTCCAGTAATAAAGGGTCCATTCAATAAGCAATGATGTAATCCCCCGTTAGCTGTTTTCAGGGAAAGCCACAAGATGTTTAAAACTCTAAATTTGTTGGTGCGGCTTAATCTGCCCAGAGAAATGATGCGTTGGTTTATTACTATAAATAACGGATCTGGTTACAGCTCTGAATGGGCCTTTAAATAGGAAAGACACATTTTTTCCTTTGCTTTTTACACTATAACATGGGTGTTCAACTCCAGTCCTTGACATCCCTCTCCCCACCAACTGGTCAGGTCTTCAGCATATCCCTGCTTCAGCACAGGTGGTGCAGTCTTCGACTGGGCCACTGATTGGGCCAGCTATGCTGAAGCTGGGATATTCTGAAAGCCTGACCTGCTGGGGGGTCTTGAGGACTGGAGTTGAGCACCCCCGTATTATATATGTTCTATCTGTTAAGTGTTCAAAAGTGCACAAGTTGCTCTTATCCCCTAGTGGCGATGGAGAAATAGTCTTTACACAGAAGGAAATCCTTTTTCAACCACACAAGAATTGCTAGAACTAGAGGTGATCCTTTGAAGCTGGTGTGAAATGCAAATACTCGGAGGTGATGTGAGGATGTGCAGCTCAGCTGGATGGTTAGTAGGCACATGGAGACCCTTCTCAGCAGAGGTGAATACAGTAACTACATTTCCCCTTATGCTGCCATAAAGGGCAACAACGTGTCACATACGCTCTTGCCTGTATGTGTTTGAGTTGTGAGCAGTATGATAACCCCTTTCACAATTTCATGGCTGTAGTGTGACAGTGCATGGTGGTATATACAGGATATATTTATCAGTTTATTATTTTTTTGTAGCTTAAATGTTATTGTTATTCTTGGCTTCAGACATATTACATTTCATTGCAATCCGTTAAACAAGACGTATTAACAATCTCAAGTAACATGAAAATCATAAGAAATTAACCGAAGGGGGGAGGGGAGACTGTGTTGAAGGTCTATTTTGTCCTTTGTTGGCTAGACTTGTCTATTATTCCCGGTTCTAATGTAAGCATCTAGAGTTTGGCCTAATTCCCGGTCTTCGTCAACTCGGTCCGGCTCCCTCGCGGTCCCGTACCTATTCCTCTGTCCCAATATCCCTATCACGTGTCAAAGGAGAACGCATTCATAGCTACCAAAGCAATATCGTGGTGGGATTCACTCCTCGGATGTCCGTCTGACTCAGCCACGGCAACCAGACTTTTTGGAATTTATTGCCAGTCATTCACCAGACGTTAATTTCTCCATTTGCCACACAAACCAAATTCTGTTCCTAATTTTGGCCACGGTTGGGATCTCGCTGTTTCCACAATGCTGCGATCTCGCACCTCGTTGCCGTCAAAGCGGCCGATTAATTTAGCGCTTGATCTGGATATACCCTGTGCAGGTCTGTTTAATAAGAACAGCCACAGGTCCATAGGTATTACGAGGCCCAAGAGCCTCGGCAGCCAATCCTTCATTTGCTCCCGTAAGGGAGTCAAGCAAGGGCAAGACCACAGCATGTGCAACAAGTCCGCTGGCTCTCCATCCACATTGTCTAGGGCACAATGGGGAGTAACCTGGGACACATTTGGATATTTTAATTGGAGTAAGATACCACCATTAGGACTTTATATGTGTTCTCCTTTAAGGTTGTGCAAATTGAGCTTTTTGAACCTGCCAGAAAAATCTCCTCCCATTCTTCTGAGTCTAGTTCTTCCCCCAAGTCTGCTTCCCATTTAGCCACATATGGGAGTTTCCTTTCAATACTCTGCTCCAGAACGGATCACTTCCCTATAAAATAGAGGTTATAATAGAGAGGTTAGTCCACTCGTATCGGTTTCTAATATAGTTTTTTTTTAATTCGTCAATGGGGGGCGGGGAGTAATTGTGTTATAAAAAGCCCGGATCTGGAGGTATCTAAAAAATTCAGAGTTGGGAATGTCTTTGTCTGACTTAATTTGATCAAAGGTTTTTGATACCTATTGTATACCTATTGTACCCACCAGATCCACCAGTCTACAATACCCATTATATTACGAGATTTTATAACCTGTGCTATTCAGTCCAGGAGCAAAGTCGATATTATCCAATATGGGAGTCATTAATGATTTTTGGAAGTCAGGGAGCATCTAAATGTGAAAGTCTCCCAGACTGCTAACGAATTGGTCATTGAGGAAAGCGGCTGTTCGATGGATATAAGCATCCTTTTCAGAATCCAGATCAAATTATGCAATGTCAAAGGAGAGCACATCTCTCTTTCCAAATCTACCCGTTTCTGAGAGGGGTTCGTGTGCCACTGTATAATTTGGCATAATTGGGCCACCCTGTAGTACGCTAACAGGCAAGGTACCGCCAGCCCTCCTACCAGAATTGGTCTCTTTAGAATGTTACTGTTAACTCTTGGGGTTTTGCCTTTCCATATAAATTTAGATATTAACTTCTGCACCAAGCAAATATCCCTCAGTACCACCAGTACCGGGAGAGCCTGGAACAAGTAGAGACGTCAGGGTAGCAGGTTCATCTTAGCACAGTATATCCGCCCACACCAGGAAATACCGTATGAGGACCAACACCCTAAATCTCCTTTTAGTTTTTGCAGAATACAAGGGTAGTTCGCTCTGTACAGTTTTATAACTATTAGTGATATAAATTCCCAAGTACTTAATGGCTACTGGTTGCCAGTTAAAGTTTATAGAGAGCAGCTATTCTAGGTCTGCGGGTAGATTTACATTTAGAGCTTCTGATGTAGCTTGGTTTATTTTGAAGCCAGAAATTCTATTGAATTTACCAAGCAGACTAACTAGATTGTGCAGGGACATGAGCGGCTTGGATAATACCAATATGACATCTGCGTCCAAGGCTAACTTATGCACTTGGTCCTTAATTTGAATACCCAAAATATCTGGGTTCTTTCTAATTTGGGAAGCTAGCAGTTCCATGCATACGGCGAACAACAGGGGTGAAAGTGGACCCCCATGTCTAGTACCGCTCTTAATTTGGAAGGTGTTAGAAGGAAAGCCCTGATGAGTCACCCTTGCGGCTGGATTAGAATATAGTGCCATTATTGCCCATAATTTTTTTACCACCAAAGCCAAATGCTCAGTGTGACCCTTAGATATGACCAGTCCATTCTATCAAAGGCCTTTTTTCCCGCATCTAGACTTAACACCATGCTCAGGGTCTTTTTATTGGTAGCCAATTCAAAATCAATTATTCATCTGGTGTTGTCCGCTGCTTGCCTGTTTTTTATAAATCTTAACTGGTCAGGGTGGATCAGCCAAGGTAGGATATGTCAAAGTCTATTTGCTAGTAGTTTGATAAATTCATACATCGAAATTTATTCCAGTGATATTGGCCTATAACTTTTACAATTTGTTGGGTCTTTACCTTCTTTAAAAATTAAGGAAATGGAGGCCTCTAGCATCTGACTCGGGAATGAGGCACCTGCATTGTACATTCGCAATAGGTGAGGGGCTAATAATTTGGTGAATTTCTTGTAATAAAGATTAGAAAATCCATCAGGGCCTGGGGCTTTGGAAGGTTTCAGATTTTTAATAACCTCCAACACCTCTTCAATAGTGAAGTGACTTTGTAACTGCACCCTTTCCTCCCCACTCAACCCAAGGAAACCCGAGTCCTTTAAGAATTCCTTCAGAGCTTGCTCTGTTTTGGCTCCACGGGCAACCTTCTCACCATTGTGCAGCTCCTCATAATATTGTTTAAATTCTTCTACAATCAATTTGGGGTTGGAGGTCAGATCCCCCGATTTTCTACGTGTACTACAAATGTTTTTATCCATTAATTTTAATAAATAGCGGTGGCCTTTACCACCATTTATGTGCCTTAGGTTTTATTTATTGGTGACTATATTCGTTCTATTCACCTTTTGTGCACATAAATTTAAAAAAACCTTATCACAGTGGATTGTGCAACATAGGTTATTTGGAGTAATATTTAGTATTAACACATGCAGCAAATAAAGATTTGGACCCCAGTTTGCAACCTTGGTGACCCTCCCCCCTAAACGATTGCTGGCAGTGTGCGGAAGACCATCCAGGTGACTATATACACCTACATCTTTCATTCTCCAAAGTAATTCTTTAGTTTGGTCTCCTTTGAATTTGGTAAGCAGCCTCCTCATCAGTGACTTACTGTTATGGACTAAAAACCAGCTGCTGCAACCATTCTCCAAGGAGGAAGCCAAGCAGTTTTTTGTTTTTCATACAGGATTGAAGCAAGGGGTCTCTGGAGCTGAACCCCATTTATTTCAACTCTGGGGTCCCCCCTGCTTTCAGAGAAACTGGCACCCCCTTCTGAGGCAAGTATCCCCTGCAGTTTAAAGCTCCCGTATCACGTGGGCCAATAGGGAGCCGGATCAGATGACATCACGGCTTCCTATTGGCCCAGGAGCTTTCAAAAGCAGCCATGAAGTGAACCCGGGAGTGGCTACCGGCACTCATTACAGAGATAAGTACCCCTGGAAACAAGGGGTCCCCAGAGCTGAAATTAATGGGGTTCAGCTCCGGACAACCCCCGCGTCAATCCTATATTTAAAAAAAAAAAAACGGGCTGAATTGCCTCTGAAACTTCTTTACAAAGTCGCACCCAGCACTTCACCCTTTAAATCACAGCGACATGCTTTCATGCCCCGCAGCCGCCGTTACCCAATTACTGCCTAGGGACGGGCCCCAACGTAACTACTTGTTTGTCCAATAAAAAGTATCACACCAGACACTCCCTCCCTCCCTCGTTAACTGCCGTTTAGCTGGAGATTCTTCCCACAGTAGTAACAGAAAATGAACATTCAACACAAGCGTGTGGTTTAAGAGCACTTTATTGTTCTTTAAGGCTACTTTTAAGTACAAAAAAAAAAAAAAGAGCTGGCCTGCCAAACTTTTTTTTTTCTCCCCCCAGGCAAAACAAGGCCACAAAATATGCTATAGTACAGATTTACAAACATGGCGATATTTAAACATGTACTGCACACTGTTCCTCTGTGGAGAAAACCGTTTTTTTTTTTTTGTTTTTTTTTAATGCTGGTTTCAAGTACAAATTGATCTCAGGCGGAAATGTAACTTTGCCATTTCCCTTGTTCCTCAGCAAAAGAAAGAAAAGAAGCTTTGACGAAACTCGTGTTATTTAATGTGTATTATTACTAATTAAAGGAAGAAGGGTCTGAATGTCGACAATATTTATTTCCAATGGAAAAATTACTCCAGTTTTGCACCCAATATGTTTTAAATCATTAAATAACATAGTCCCCCTTATAATCCCCCCTCCCCGCCCCCTCAGATGCCCTCCCTCTCACTGCTTAGGAAATGATTCAGCACAGTACAGAATGACAGAATACAAGTCAGCTTTGTTAACACCTTTAAACATTGCTGATTTTATATTCTCCCATCTGCTACACCGCCTATAAACTCAGGGGATGGCAACTCCAGTCCTCAAGGGCCACCAACAGGTCAGGTTTTCAAGATATCCCTGCTTCAGCACAGGTGGTTCAGTCGAAGACTGAGCCACCTGTGCTAAAGCAAGGATATCCTGAAAACCTGGCCTGTTGGTGGCCCTTGAAGACTGGAGTTGCCCACCTTTGTATTAACTCCTCTAGTGCCCCAGAGTATTGTGTTACAGTATCTGACACTCATGGGGTTAACCGATTACATTACACATTATAATTAACAGTTAACACCAACTGAAACAATGTGTGTGAACAGTACATAGAATCGGCAGTTTTACGCAATGCATTGGGTAATCAAAAGACCACATTTGAACAAATGCTTTGTAAAAGGAGTGTTTTGTTTTTATAAGTGTTGGTTTTGCCACCTAAATGTTGTGTTGCCTAGAACAGCTCGCCTATCTCAGATAGGTAAACCAGGCCACGTAAAAATGCTATTAGTAAAATACAAATAAACACCACCTCCTTTGTATATACAAAGTATATGAAATTGTTTTCAACAGGGAGTCACATTTTCCACAGAGCCTATCCTCAGCATAGAGTAACATTAGTATATTACTGTTGCAATGCTCAGTAGCCTGTAGCAAGAACAAACTAGTGGCTATTAATGCTAATGCAGTGTTTTCATAGAATAACTGTGTTCCTGCACTTAACTGTATTACCGACACATCTACAACAAAAAAGATCAACTTTTTTTTCTCAAAAAAAAACAAAAAAACTGAATGATTACAATAAAGGAAAGGGAAAATTAAATAGCTACATATCATTAACAACTTAATTGTTCTTCAAAAAAAAAAATACCTACAAATTTCTCTGTACATTCTTTACGCACAGCGTAACGATGGTCTTAAAGTTACCTATATTAAAAAAAAGTGTTCATTTAAAAGGTTCTCCTACAGAGGTGTAGGGTACTGAATGCCAAAGCAGGTACGCCTCGACTACCCAGTAAGATAATAGTGAAATGTGTGAAACGAGGGTCTTTTACTGTCTCGCTTACTCGTTATACATTTAGAATGTATACCAACTATATAACGAGGAAATCCTCTGTTCTTAATCTGTGTGCTCTACCTCTGCACCCTTCAAATGGAGTAGCTTGCGTTAATACTGCAAGTAGCAGTGGACCATAAATATTGATACACAGTCCACAAATGTTTAAGAGAGTCCTCCAATTAAAAAGTTCCTGCACTGCTTTAAGATAAACCAGTAATAAATATATATATCCAATTTTTTATTGTTTTTTTACTGGAATGTTGGAATGTATGGGTGTTACATATAACTAAAGGACCAAATTTAAAAAGCCAAGCATGTTAACCAGTACTAATTGCATTTACTTTTTAAGTTGGATCTTTTTGCATGTAGCAAAATATAATAAATTCAGTTACACCTGTGATATGTTTTTCTATAGCAGGAATGTATAATACCTTGGAGCAGGTTTATGAGTAAGCTTTAACGTAAAAACAATTATTATATTTCACAATATCAAACAATAGATTAGTCAGACTTGATAACAGAGAAAGTTTCCTTGTCAGTCTGCTGCTATTACGTTGTCAAACTATAAAGAAGTGAGTGTTTTAAGCACACACGGCGACTAAAGTAACTGCTTAATAAAATGAAAGCTATAGCATCCTGTACCATGCATTTTCATAGATTAATAAACTGATTTATGACGCCTGTCCTGAGGCTCTGGCTGCTGAACACACATACAAATATCAGAGTACGACTGTACCAGCAGTAAGTATATCAAAGGCTGTTACTGACAAAAATAAACTAATTCTGAAGAGAGGCTAATAAGTATTATGTTCCTTATTGTCTCTAAATTAATAGATACCAGCTATTTTTTTTCATAAAACATGAACTTTAAGCACTATTATCCCATCCAACCTCTATGCCAACACACTGCAGTGTTTAGATCTGTTACAGGTAAATGCCCGAGTTCTGAGTCCACTTGTAAGAAAAGAAGCATTTGTGAGAAAGTGAGAGCGAAACATCTAACCGCCTGTACTTTCCCTTCCAATGCTAGTTTTTGCCTTTTCTAATGGACAGAAATATCATCCTTAATCCCAATGTATTTAGCAGTTTGCCCTCTGAATATTAGCATCTTACAAAAAAGTTGCCAAGTAACTTTTATCCTCCCCCAATAGTGCAAATCAGACATGACCGTTCTTTTCAAGTATATACATACATTACTCAACAGAAAGAAAAGCAATGGAAAGAAACCACACAAATTCTACTATCGAGAAGCTGGGAAGCAAGAAGCATTTGGGTCAACCAACTGGTGCCATGGCTTTTTTTGTGCTAAATTAATGTGTTTTTTGTTCCTGTTTTGTCAAAAAGGGGAAGCAGATTCGCATTAGAGGTTTCTTTGGTAAATGAGGCAGGAAGTTAAGATGCTAAAATACAATAAAAACAAATAGTTCCTGCTATAAGGTTTTTAAAGGCATCCATTAACAAATGCCAAGCAAGTATACAAGTAAAAAAAAACAAGAGACACTGACATCCCTCCCCTGACACTAATCTTTAAGCATGTTTCAAAGTTCAGTCAAATCATGCGTGCGCGCCTCATCTCTAATGAAGGCTTCCAATGGTCAGTCTATGAAAGTACAGATGGGGAGTGATTATGGTTGACCATGTGAGAGGAAGGAGATGATTGGCCCCTTCGTGAGGCAGACTCTGGACTGCTGGACACTCCATCCTTGGCAGCTTTAATCTGGAGCCAGGTATCTCCCAGTGCCTTGGCAAAGTGATCATCCACAGAGCCCGTGATGGACACGGAGTTTGCGACTGGTTCCGGCTCCTTATAATTCTTGCCGAGGCTCCGGCGAAAGTGTTCCTCCACCACCGGGTCACAGGCCGTCGTAGCTAAATGGGGAGAGGAAAACAAAGTGTTTAGATAACGAGCCATTTCGACGCCGATTATTGCATTTCCAATTCACATCCTGAGTAATATTTATGCCCTCACGTTACTCTGCTGATATATTTTATTTGAGTAAAACAGAGTACATGGAATTGGTATTACAGCGCACGTCTTTATCCTAAATACACTAGGATTAACATTCAGAAACTTACACAAAAGAAAAACGCTTCAATGCAAGTTTAGAATGACACAATGTATCGGCTGAACGGAAAAAACGTGCGTGAGGAAAGTTCTATCTTCAAAGAGAAACTGTACTTCTATGTTTTACAAACCATAACCGCAGTTGGGGAAAAAGGTAGACTAGATAATACATTTTGCGAATAGGAGGATAAATAAATAATGCTATTATTCATATAACTGATATTTACAACTCACTGAATTATAATAATTTAGACAGTCAAAGTAATCTTACGAATAATCCCACCACCGGAGTAAGTCAATGAATTGTCCTTTTTTCCTAACCAAGTGAAACACACAGTATTCTGCGCTTGGCGGTCTCAAAGCTTGTGCTTTGCGTAATACACTTAAAGACACTCTGCCAGACTGCTATAAACACACACATTGCACTTAGCATTATTGGGTAATGAGAGCCATTTGGCACTTGCTTTGGGCACGGCAACTGGCATTTACCCTGACCCTTAAGGTATTTTATGCCAGATCTTGTTTAAGAGGAAATATTTCCAGAGACAATTCCATCACTCTTGCTTAATGAAAATGTCAATTAAATCCTGTTGCTTCCTCACTAACATCCCCTCAGCAAAGAGAACAGGCGAAGCCTTTGCATCTCGATGAAAGGATAACTTACTGTTAGATGGTCTTCTGAAATTGGCTGGCATGGTGGAAACACACGCGCTGTGTGTCACAGGGCAGTGAGAGAGGTTACAGTTCCGGTTACTTGCAGGTGCACATGTGATTACTGATGGACGGTTCTTCAAAAAATACAAATGTAGAAGTACTTATTAATTTGTGATTGATCCCAAATCTGCTAACATTTGAAGATTTCATATTTTTGTATTGTTTGTTTTAACGTTATTTTTACTGACCAACCATGGCTGGAGTTAAGACAAGTGACCCTCACACCCCTCCCCCCCCCCTAACTAATTGGCAATTCAATTGCCAGTAGGAATTTGTTTTCTAAAAATAATTCCAGGTAAATATTTTTTCTGAGATGTGAATCGGCGCGACTTAGGTTATTGACATCTGTCAGTAATCCCTATTACCAGCGCAGATTCTAAACAAACCGAAAGCAGACCAAAGATAAATAACAGGGAACTTGGCAATAACAGTCAGGATTTTGACTTCCTATTAACTTAAATTCACCTGGTCTCTCTGTTTACATAATGGTGGTGGCTAAATAGTTGTCTACTGCCCATTTTGGTCAGATGTACAGAATGGCAGATAATACTAAACAGGAGACTGCAGCAAAGGGTGAGATTCGTTTAGATAAAATCCTCCAGCAGATTTGTATTATGGAGCAGGAGAGCTGTGGGATTGTACTGGTTATTGTTCCCAAAAATATTACGCGTGTGTGAAATTGTGGGGACACCATTAGAAATGGCAGGGGTGCTGTTGAATAGCTTAGTGCTATCCTGCACTGAAATAAGGCATATGATGCAATGCAATGCAATACTGAATATGACCATCGGATACAAGGAGTAGACAGCAACACTATAAACGTAAGAAATATACATAAATGGACGTGGTGCAGCGAGAGCAAGGAGGGCCCCCAACCCTTCCAAATAACCACGGTGGTTCCCAGCACTCAAAAATTGGAACAGACAGAAAATCTGCTAATACAATGTTAATATGCAAAATAAACCCTAACAATAAATTGTACAAATGTTAGAAGTGATAAAAATGATAAAGTGAAGCTGAAACCAGCTGTTGGTGTATAACACAAACTATGGGGAAAAGGTAAATGGAGGTAAAGGGATGGAGAAAACAAGGGGAGGGAAAGTAAAAAATAGGGAGGAGGGAAAAAGGGGGGAAAATACAACATAAAAAGGTAAGTAGAGGTTGGCAACGTTTCGGGGAGAACCCCTTCTTCTGGCCCGTTCCCTATGATCTACACCACCACAGGTACTTCCCTCTCCCTTACCCTAAGCTCCAAACACACCCAGATAAACAATAAACACAAGCAGCAAACTGGCTACGTGACTAATCCCAAGCCTAAATATATGAGTAAATAGCAGCAGTCAGGCTACCATATATAGAATATAAATTCAAAGCAAGTTAGCAAAATGATCAGTAATCAACAATAGCTGCACACAGTAAGGTAATCTGCTCACGCTTGGATGCAACGAGGGTGATGGTGTCAGCTACACCAACAGCTGGTTTCAGCTCAACGTTATCATTTTTATCACTTCTACCATTGTGTACAATTTATTGTTAGGGTCTATTTTGCATATTAAAATTGTATTAGCAGATTTTCTGTTTATTCCATTTTTTGAGTTCTGGGAGCCACTGTGTGTTATTGAATATGACTAGACTCAAAGCTTTTTGAACTTAAAAGTTATTATGAAAAATGTCTCTACAGAATAATGAATGTTGACCCCCAGTGACCATTGTAACTGCTCAGTTCCTACACTTAAACAATTGGGATCAGGCGTGACTGCACATTGGGCCAATTTAAGATAGATGCTGGAGGAGAAAATTCATACACAGTGATTGTACACTGCAGCATGTTCATTTTCCAAGGGTACCCCCCACACCTTCTCCCCAAATATTGCACCTTATAAGCCTAATTTTTTTCCCCTTATAGGTGAATGCACAAGTAGTTTTTCAGGAATGGGATTAGATCCTAAAAATACCACGCTTGTTGTTCCTGCTTAAAGTTGCAGGCTAAACATGGAGTAGTAATCCCTAAAACATTGAGTTCTTTCTGCCCAGCTTCTTAAGCTTTTCATACAAAATAACAGTTCAGCCTACTGCCTGTACTGAGACATGCACCGATGCCGATCTATCTTCAAGTGGAAACTGTGAGCTGATCTCTTTAGTACAGGATTTAGGGAAGTTATTTGTTATAAGCATCCTTGGCTGAAAGCCGGTATTATGAAGTATTGATATAACATGATATTAATCTCAGGGATATATTTTATCACTTCATAACAATTGGAAAACTCCATGCTAAAACATCTAAAGTATGTATCGGATCAGAATTCACTTATGGAATGTATTTTATTTGCACCATATAAATCAAATATAAATAATAACAAAACAGATGTATTTTTAACAACGATATACAGTGTAGTAGGGTGTATAGCAAGTTACCTGTTGCCGTTCCACTGGAGTCAGCGTAGGTGGAATGCCCATTGTTCTGCACACATCCATGCTGTTTTTGGTGAGTGCTAGAGGTTGATCCATGGTAAGGGTGGGAATTGAGGCGTACAAATGACTTGCATGTAGACTCATGGTTGGTGCTGCAGCTCGTTCAATTGGGCTTCGACTTCTGTCTCTGAGCTCTTTTCGGTAGTCCCCATTAACAGCCTTGGTTCTAAATAAACCGAACATAGGGGAAAAAAAAAAAAAAAGGATAAATGAAAGTGTGGCAGAGAGTCAAATATTTTTTGTGAGGCGTCGGGTACAGTATGGGCGATCTATAAATAAAGATATAGATACAGGATTTAGATTTACTACTAACGTGTCTCTATTTACCCAATGTGAGTTGCGTAAAAGTTGTCTTTTGTATATTATTAATGGGCAGATGTACCAAATGACCATTGATAATTGATAATAAATATGGTACGTGGTAACTATGAAGATTTGTTTTAACGGTTTTAGAATTCAGCCAGGATTAGCAGAACGTTACAGTTTGTGCTGAATTTGTTTAATTACGTGTTAGCACCCAACGAGTAACAATCCGAGCAAAACCGCCAAGTATTGTATTTGTTATTGTTATGGAAAATTGTGGGCGTGATATCACGTCCCAACGCCAAAACACAAGGAATAAACTGTTCACAATAACATATACTGTTTAGTTTATAATCTTTAAGCAAGTTTAATTATTAGCTTTCCGTGTGTGCGTGCGTATATACAAAGTCACTTGCCCTCCTCCGCTGCTTACATTATAAATTGATCTTTATGTTGAGTACCTAAACCAGGTATTCTCAAGTACTAAACACCTACTGTTACACATCATGGCCAACATGCTTTGTGCCGTGTAGCTTTCGATGGTCATTGCCACATAGCCACAGTTTAGCTGGGTGGCTGTATTACTCATATTTGTCTGCATAATAAGCATGATTACGAACATAACAGTTCTTCGTAAATCCTCTTCACTCTCCCAAATCACTTTCAATATATGCACTTTTGTTGAATGGATACAAGTGATTTCCCCTTTCATCAAACCAAGATTTACTTACGAAGTCAACTTAACTTTGAAGAGACACTCACACACACACACAGACACACACACAGACAGACACAGTATATGTAGTATCTTCTACCCTCACAAAGAGCCGATATGTACACAGAATTCCTTCAGGCACAATGAGCTCCTTCCCTGAAGAGCTAGCTATCTAATTTTGGGCCGGAGACCTAGTGACACAAGGAGAATTTACAATGGGATTCAAACTAGTAAGGCAAGTGTTGACGCCTTTCTGCCGTTTGTAGTCAAGAAATAGCATTCTTATAATTTAGACGTGAATACACAAGTGAAATGTATTGTTTCTGCAGAAGATGCATATTGGTGCATGTGCCTCTTAGTTGCTACAGTATGAGCCAAACAATGAACATAAATCCATAAAAACAAAATCACAGATAGAAATGTACAGTTTGGACACATTTGACATTTGCCAAGAAAGAAGTCAGTCTCTGGTTTTGATCTGCATACCTGTGATAGGAGCTTACAGAAATCAGTTCTAAACATCACAGAGAAGATCACTGGGATAGTTCAATCATTCACAATTGCAACTAAAATTCACATCAGCGAATGAAACTTGTCAGTTGGGATTCTGCATCATATGCACATAGGCTCCTAAACTTATTAAACAACTTGTTCAGCAAAAGTGGTTCATTTTACCAAAACGGTTTAAACAAACAATGGCATAAAAAGGAAAAAAAACTAGACTTGAACTTGAGGACATCAGACTGGCCAGAGAGGAAAGAAGAAAGAGTAGTGTAATGTAAACAATCACTGGTCAGGCGCGTTTATCTTGGAAAGGATGCATTTTACCAAACGCTTGTTCATTATCCCCATTTCCCTGTGCTTAAAACAAACATTGTTTCCATCTCTCCCCCTATAATGAATCATAACCAAGGCTGCACTGCTTACAAAGCATCACGTGTTTGAATGGATGTCATACCAAAACCACAATACATCCTGACTTCCAGATAAGAGTGTTCCATTTTAATTCCAAATTAGAAAGCTTTTTCTTAATTGATAAAAACGTCTTTAGACCATGGTAGCAATTAACCTAAAAAGGACTAACGGGCTTTGACTGCCACAAATGCTCAAAAAGATCCCAATGGCCTCAAACGCGACAGGACGGCCACATGTGAATGTCCCATTCTGCTCCAAGCTCACATGGATCGAACACTGGTCATTCCACCAAATGGATGAGAATATGGTCAGGAGACAACGTCCATTGCAATTGTATTAAAACAACATGAATTCAATTCAACTACAACCTGAATCACACAATCTGTTTCCCAATTTGTATGATCAGAGCAGGCTCCTTTAAAAAATAATTATATCAATTAGCTGTATATGATATGACACACACACACACACACACACACACACACACACACACACACACACACACACACACACACACACACACACACACACACACACACACACACACACACACACACACACACACACACACACACACACACACACTTCTCTGAAGAGCACAAGAACAGGTATCACAGAATATACTGTATATATCATGTTTATGAGACATTTAGAAACCCGCATGTAAGAATGTCCTCTGATGAGGGCCCAGTTCTGAGAATATTCACAGCGACCATTTAAACCGGAACAAAGTGCTATGGGAAGAAAACAATTATATATCTGTATATACAGAAAAGTAAGACTTAGTCCTCAGCACCGCGGACAAAGAAGCAAAAGTCTGCGGCGCCGGGAAAGTGCTTACCGTGGGGTGCATGCTTCCGAATGTAACGCAGTGCCGGGAAAGTGCTTACCGCGGGGTGCATGCTTCCGAATGTGACGTGGCGCCGGGAAAGTGCTTACCGTGGGGTGCATACTTCCGAATGTAACGCGGCGTTGGGAAAGTGCTTACCGCAGGGTGCATGCTTCCGAATGTGACGCGCCAGGAAAGTGCTTACCGCGGGGTGCATGCTTCCGAATGTGACGCCCCAGGAAAGTGCTTACCGCGGGGTGCCTGCTTCCGAATGTGACGCAGCGCTGGGAAAGTGCTTACCGCGGGGTGCATGCTTCCGAATGTAACGCAGTGCCGGGAAAGTGCTCACCGCGGGGTGCATGCTTCCGAATGTGACGCAGCGCCGGGAAAGTGCTTACCGCGGGGTGCATGCTTCCGAATGTGACGCAGCGCCGGGAAAGTGCTTACCGCAGGGTGCATGCTTCCAAATGTAACACAGCGTCGGGAAAGTGCTTACCGCGGGGTGCATGCTTCCGAATGTGACGCGGCGTCGGGAAAGTGCTCACCGCGGGGTGCATGCTTCCAAATGTAACGCAGCGCCGGGAAAGTGCTCACCGCGGGGTGCATGCTTCCGAATGTGACGCGCTGGGAAAGTGCTTACCGCGGGGTGCATGCTTCCGAATGTGACGCGCTGGGAAAGTGCTTACCGCGGGGTGCATGCTTCCGAAATGTGACGTGGCGTCCGGAAAGTGCTCACCGCAGGGTGCATGCTTCCGAATGTAACGCAGCGCCGGGAAAGTGCTTACCGCGGGGTGCATGCTTCCGAATGTGACGCAGCGCCGGGAAAGTGCTTACCGCGGGGTGCATGCTTCCGAATGTGACGCAGCGCCGGGAAAGTGCTCACCGCGGGGTGCATGCTTCCGAATGTGACGCAGCGCCGGGAAAGTGCTTACCGCGGGGTGCATGCTTCCGAATGTGACGCAGCGCCGGGAAAGTGCTTACCGCGGGGTGCATGCTTCCGAATGTGACGCGGCGCCGGGAAAGTGCTCACCGCGGGGTGCATGCTTCCGAATGTGACGCAGCGCCGGGAAAGTGCTTACCGCGGGGTGCATGCTTCTGAATGTGACGCGGCGCCGGGAAAGTGCTCACCGCGGGGTGCATGCTTCCGAATGTGACGCAGCGCCGGGAAAGTGCTTACCGCGGGGTGCATGCTTCCGAATGTAACGCGGCGCCGGGAAAGTGCTCACCGCGGGGTGCATGCTTCCGAATGTGACGCAGCGCCGGGAAAGTGCTCACCGCGGGGTGCATGCTTCCGAATGTGACGCAGCGCCGGGAAAGTGCTTACCGCAGGGTGCATGCTTCCAAATGTAACACAGCGCCGGGAAAGTGCTTACCGCGGGGTGCATGCTTCCGAATGTAACGCGGCGCCGGGAAAGTGCTTAACGCGGGGTGCATGCTTCTGAATGCGACGCCTCACGTCTCCCTTCCCCCTCTCCCCCCCCCACTCAGCTTTAATCCTCCGGTGCTGTGATTCTCGCGGCTGCGCGACCAAGGTTGGCAGCGACACCGGAGACCAAGTCTTTCTACATCTGTATGCGGACGAACCAAATTGGGTTTCAATCTTAAACTCATCTGGTAGTGAACGTTTGCACAGATGTTTCATACAGCAGCTTACATGCCTGAGAGCAGTACGACACGTGACCGCCATGCCGACACGTGACCGCCATGCCGACACGTGACCGCCATGCCGACACGTGACCGCCATCCCAATGTTTAGGTCAGATATTTCCATTTCTACTGACCGTCTGGTCGTCCAGCCAGTTATTTCAGGTCAGGAAAGGCTGGATTTGGGCAACTCCTGAAGCTGCCGAGTTTAAAGCAACGGTTTAAAAAAAGAAAACCTAACGATTGTGAAATGCAATACGGCAATTACATGTATGTAGTATGTGTGTGTATTCATTCCCATCCTTCCATACATTGATAACGCTCTGCTGAATCAGACATACAAAATGGAGACAATCCTAAAGAATGTCAGCATTAAAGGAGCAGTTCGTTCCAGTCTTTTCTTTTTTGTTTAAAGCATTGGTGGGCAGGGGGTCACCGGAGCCGGAACTCGTTCATTTCAGCTCTGCGGACCCCCTGCTTCCCCCTGAAGGTGCCCCCAGGACGGTCTCCTCCAGGGTTAACAATATGGAGCTTTAAAGCTTCCGCGTCACATGGGCCAATAAGAAGTTGGCTTCCTATTGGCCACAGCATGTAGCAGCTTTACAGCGCCATGAGTTACCGGCAGCACTTTCGGGGGTGTATCTCGGGGAGCACGGGGGTCCCCGGAGCGGAAAGTAACAGTTGAGTTGCGGAGACCGCCTGCTTCCCACCTAAGGGGAAACTTTTCTTTATTTTTATATTCATAGAATGCATCAATAAATAAAAAAATGCAGAGATTTGTATATAGCCTCTAAATCATTGTGAAACACAAACACGTTATTAGAAGGGCTTTATTTGTATGTCTGCATTCGTCCTCACAACACACGGAAATATCTCATAATCCTGATTGTCAAAAGTCTCCCTTCCACCAAACCCAAAGCTTGTTTTAGTTTTCTAAAATACGGATTTCTGCAACTTTGGCATCACTGCTGCATGAATTCCCTATGTCAAGTATAAGGACCCAAACAAAATCATTATATACGGTACATATTCTGCAATGATGCTTTTAATAGCTTTGCAAATTTAGGTCTAAACACCCATCTACGAACAGCACATCATTAAAAATGAACCATTACAAGTGGTGTTATCTGACCGAGTGCTTTTACTTTATTACAAAATCCAGTATATTTGGATAAGTGGGACACGGGCTCTCACGCAGATCCCTTGGGGTGCTCCGTCCCTCTTCACCCTTCCAGGTGCCAGAGCCCTAGTTTCAGACTGAACGTATAACCCATAATTACACTATAAGAGAGAGAGAGTGCGAGAGAGAGAGTGCGAGCGAGAGAGAGAGTGCGAGCACGAGAGAGAGCGCTTGGACTTATTTCGTATTATACATTTTCCCATTTGGTCGCCAGACTTACTATGCATCCCCCTATTATATTAGTGTTTGGTTGGAGTGCCCATCTCTTGACACACACACACACACACACACACACACACACACACACACACACACTTTCTGTTCATCTTTCTGATTCATATATATTTTAAAAAATTCAATGAAAACATTTTTTTCTCTCCAAACTTTTCTATTAAAATGTTATTTTTCAGGAAAGGACCCTCAAATCTCCCCGATTTCAGTACTTGGAGGTTGACAACATGTATAAATACACACGCAAGCAAAATAAGTCGTTAAACTTGTTCAACAATAGGCTACAAATGTGCCGTGTCTCTCGGTTCCTACTGTAATTGTGCTACACTAGTATACTTAAAAAGAATACTCCATTACAGACACGCCTAGCAACAAAGTACTTTGTAAGCAAGTCTAAGAGCCGCTGCTAGACCTGCATGATTTTCGGCACCTTCACGGTAACTTGGTCTCTGAAACATCCGAGACCTTGACTACTGGAATTGGGGTTCCACAGAAACTCCCCCACTTGACAGTACCCGTGGGCACCTTGCTTTCTCCTGCCCCGCTGAGCTCACAGATAATACCCCTCCTGTATTTGCTGTCTCAGGGTTTAAATTAACTGCAGCTGAAAATATGGAATGGTCATGTGGTTAAAAAAAAAAAAAGAAAAGCTCGGATAAGGGAATGAAATGAAAGTTTTTTTTATACTAACCTCACTTTAATCATTGCCAAAGAGCATGGAGAGCCCAGCGTCCTCCCACAAGAGCCTTGGGCCTCACAAACTTGGCAAGCTCTCCTCCTGTACATAAAGCTGGGCTGGCTATCCCGTGTCAAACTAAAAGTCCTCTTCCACACTGCATTACAGGAGGAGGCCATGTGCTTCAAACACTATGGGGCAGAGGTGTCTGTCAAGCAATCAGCCACAGGCTCACCTAGTCCTCAAAGGGTTTGTGGATCTGAACATTATCGCATTGCCTTTGATAAGACGTCTTGTGTTAAATCCACCAGTGACTGCAAAGAAGGTGTAATTATAGATGTAATCCAGTATGCAATGCGGTGTGGTGTTTGTTAACTATTTTATGGCAATGCCAGCAAGTACACTTGGTTTTGTGTTCTTTTTGTGATCGTTTCTAACAAATAATTATAAGCTTTGGGGAAAGTCTGAACCAAGGATAAAAATCACATGGTTTAAGGTGGTTCCATTGCTATAGTGTAGAAATTATTTAACCCTTACATTGCCGGCGGGCTTGCAACACATTCCAGAGGCATCTAGCCGTGAAAGGGTTACATATAGTCATGTAGCCACGGATACAATAGGATTTTCTTTTTGACTGTACATGCAAACCAGATTGTCATTGCAACTATTCGGTATTACCAAGTTGTACTATTGCTTAAGTTTTGCCGCTGGGTAAGAACTGAGTTTCAAAACATACAGTTCAAGTTTTGTTTATGTGGTTAATAAAAGTTGCCAAGTTAAGAGAACCGGCAGGCAATCAAGCACGGTGTGCTCCTGTTTACTAAGCAGTGCTAAGCCATAAGATACCCAACAGCTCCGGAAGACACTGTCCTATCAAAGTGCATGAGACGTCAAGTTTCATACTGTACCGAATGTAAAAAGTATTTTTTTATGTTTCTCGCATTTGAAGCAAAATGCCTGTTGTAGTAGTTTGTGCTACAAGAAGAAAAAAGGAGAGAGAGAAGACAAAAAAAGAGACTAATGCAGAATTTGACGCACGTCCTAATATTTGCGTCCTACAATTGCCTTTCCCCGAATGGCATACGCAAAATAGGTGCAAAGTACTTTGACACCAAGACGCAGAATGAAAATGCTCTTCTTCGCAGACTCTTTTATACAGCACCCTATGTACACTAGCGGTGGCCAACTCCAGTCCACCAACAGGTCAGGTTCTCAGGATATCCCTGCTTCAGCATAGGTACTGTCAAAGACTGAGCTACGGATTGAGCCACCTGTGCTGAAGCAGAAATATCCTGAAAACCTGACCTGTTGGTGGCCTTTGAGGACTGGAGTACACCATCCTGCTATACACACACACTGCCTTTCATAACAGTGCGTGCAGGAAAGCAAATGTATTGAAACGACAGAACTAGTTAAAGTTCATTCCAAATCCCATCCTCGCAATCATTGTCTGTAGCAACAGTGTCCATAACATCTCTTCCCAAGAGTGAAACTTTCTAGTAAATGTTACATCTGACAAGCTTCAGGAAACATCTGGGAAAACAGCTAAATGAAAATACTTCAATTTATAGGTCTCTTTCATTAAGCCTGAATGCAAGAAAGGGGGGGGGGAGAGGGATGTCTCTTCCCCCCCCCCCCCCCCTCCCCTAAGCAATATTGAATTTCCTGCAAGGTAAGGGTTGAATGATCCCATAATGTTCAAACCTTGGCTTCCAGATGCTATGGTCACATGGATTGATCGTAGATGAGTAATCTTAGAATAATACCCATTTTCTATTAATCCATTGAGTGAATAGATGGCAAACAAGGCGGTGATTAAATATCAGACTTCTTACAAGGTTTGCTTTTATGGTATATCTTATTAGGGTACAGCACACAGTAAAATACACAAGCTTGCCAAAAAGATCAACTATACAAATCATTTCCCTATAAATCAGAGTAGTATTCCCCATAAGCAGCGTATATTATAATTGCATGAAAGTAATGAAGTACTCAGCCATTGAACGGCTTCTCAGCCATTTTTTTTTACCAGTTAAAGAAACCCAGAGGTAAACCCTAACCTTAAAGAGGCAATCCAAGCTTCTAAAAATAATAATATACGCAGCCTTTGATTACCTTTATTGAAAACCAATTACCTAAGCTGCCGATCGATTCGTTCTTCCGTGATCGATAAGCAAAAATTCTGCTTCCCAGGGTTTACTAAATGGCCGCCTTTCAGTTTCAAATGAATCCTTTAGTCACTAACTCAGCAGCTACAATGTATCCTGATATTACTAAGGTAACATGATCTATTGTTACAGTTTGCAGCTCAAACTGCTGGGAATACTGGCAGCAAATCATCACAAACGGGAAAGTGTAAAGCCTGGGACATAGTACGCTGAGCCGCGCTGAGCAGATGCACTTACCCCCTGCATCTGTCACCAGCGCGGCATTAGCAGCCGCTTCCGCATGCGTGCGGAGGCTCAGATATTTTGGAGAGCGGTCACGTGACCGCTCACATTCAATGGGAGCGAGGGACTAGCCTCGCCATGCCTCCGTTCCGCCTCACCCCAAAGCGCGCTCACTGCCTCGCCTGCCAGGACACAAAAAGGCTCCTGTTTGAGCAGGCGAGGCAGAGAAGGAGCGCGGATCAGCGTGGCCCGAGGCCTTAGGCCCCGCTGCGGTCGGCGGCGTGCGCGGGCCTCCAGCTCCTTACCTCGAGTGTGCTGGTCCCCTCTGCCTCCTTACGACAGGGCTGACTGCATGCTGTGACACGTCAGCCAATGGGGATGGAAGGAGGGGAGCTACGGGACGAAGGCGGCTTGGGAGGGAAGTGGTGTTTGCAAAGTAGATGGCCCCAATCCCTCTCCTCCCGGACCCAAAGCCCCCCTCCTGCGGACCCACAACCTCCTCCACCCTTCCCCAGGCTCAATGGTCGCGCCGCCCGACCCGTTTTGGCCAAACCAATTGCGTCCATAGTCAACTCTATCCTGTCTGCAGGCCATATCCCTAAGACCTGGAAAACTGCCAGAATTATCCCAATCTTCAAAAGTGGGGACAAAAACACTGTCTCAAACTACAGGCCAATCTCACTTCTCCCAATCCTATCCAAAGTTATGGAAAAATGTGTCCACTCCCAATTAAGCGATTTCTACACCAAGACAAATTTCCCTAGCCAATTCCAATCGGGTTTTCGCCCCAAACACTCCACCGTAACTACCCTGCTAAAAGTTTGCAATGAAATCCAGTGTGGAATGGAACGGGGACAACTCACTGGTGCAGTATTCCTAGATTTTGCAAAGGCTTTTGATAATGTTATCTTGACAATTGTGACATGTTATATCTATTTGTATAAACTTGGTATATGTATACATTCTAGCTACTTGGCCACTGGCTACTCTCTGTGAGAGACCATTTTGCATCAATTTGCATTCAATACACAATTCTAGCTGGTTATAGCCTATTAGATGAGGAGACCAGGTGTTTAACAGCAGCTGGGATGTGTTAGCACCACTCATGAGGAAACCGGAGGTTCCGGTAAACGCGTCGAGTGGTACCTGATCTGTTGAAGTAGGATGCAGAACGCTGGGCTACCTACCTGTCCCCCCGCTTCAGATCTAGCCGGGAGATTCAATCCAGAAGTGCGGGACGTGAGAACGAGCTGAGCAGAGGGAGGCAGAGAGAACGTAAAGATACCCTGACCGGTCATGCTCCAGTTATTATTCAAATGCGAGTTTACTTTTGACACCATGAGTGCATTCTTATCGTTATCTATAGATACCATCATTTTTATACAAGTACACACTACGTTGGGCGTTTTACTTTATTAGTGAAGGTGACCAGACCCAAGGGGTTAAAAGAAACATCTGAGGCAGACTATTGAAAGTTTCAACATTACCACTTTTTTGGATACGCTTGTAAAGAATGAGGAATTTGTGAGTACACTTCACAGGATTCAGAGATCAACAGACCATATAACTGTTTAAACATATTGCACTATATTTTGTATGTTTTTTCTATTTTGCATACACCTGCGCTCCCCAAACATCCGGACAACTGTTTATGTGGGATTGAGAAAAACAATCCAGAAAGGGTTTGAGCTGCAAATTATTATATTTTTTCTTTCATCACAAATATTGTATAATAGTTTCACGATTTAAGCCTATATTCACTTATAAATATCACAGGATATTTTTCTTATGATAAGAAAGTATTTGATCTAAGCACCTGTAGTGGGTAACACTTGGTTTTATATTCCAACGTAACTACCCTGCTAAAAGATTGCAATGAAATCCAGTGTGGAATAGAACGGGGACAACTCACTGGTGCAGTATTCCTGGATTTTGCTACTGTTGATCATGCTATCCTGCTTAACAAACTCCAGAGCTGTGGAATAGGGAAACATGCTTTAAACTGGTTTCAGTCCTACCTATCAGGAAGATCCCAACATGTGTCCATCTCAGGGTCTAACTCCAACCCCCTGGATATCACCTGTGGTGTCCCGCAAGGCTCTGTTCTGGGGCCCCTACTCTTCTCAGTGTTCATCAATGACCTTCCTACAGCTTGTAAGGGAGCCTCAATACACTTGTATTCAAATGACAGAATCCTATAAACACACAGCCATAGCCTCTCCGACCTTGAACACATACTTCAATCTGACTTTGAGACTTGAAAATTGGATTTCCCAAAACAAACTGATTTTAAACACTGACAAGACTAACAATGGTATTTGGGACCAAGGCTACATTTTTAAAGCTTCCAATGACTGAGCTCCAGATCAGAACCAACGCTAACACCATCTGTAACTCCTGTTACTAGTTTTAAATACTTGGGCATATGGTTTGACTCCCATTTAACATTTGGGATGCACATTGATACCCTGACATCTAAAACCTATGCCAAACTAGGTGTACTTTACAGAAACAAATCCTCCCTAAGTCTGCTGGTCAGAAAGCGTATCGCACAGCAGATGCTAATGCCAATTATCGACTATGGGGACATAGTATACGGCTCGGTTCCTCAAACCCACCTTGGCAAACTTGATACCCTCTACAATTCAATATGCCGTTTTGTTCTCCAATGCAACTACAACACACATCACTGCGAAATGCTCATCTTTCCTGTCTTGCCTTCAAATACTTTCTAGGCAAGCTACCCATCTACATGAACAACCTCCTCACCCCTACTACACGCAGCACTTATCTGAGATCTGACTCCAAAAGACTGTTCATGGTCCCAAGTATCCGGCCGCTCCTCCACTTATCGTGCCCCCCAAAACTGGAACAATCTACCGGAGACTCTCACAGCCGCCACCAGTCTAAGTTCTTTCAAAACTAAAGCTGTCTCACATTTTAATCTGGTCTGTAACTGTTACATACGCCTATAACATATCTCCAATTGTCCATGAAATGTCTTCAAATATAAAGTCCATATTTGCCCGAATATCGTGCGACCTCGCACATAATGCGAACCCAATAGTTTTGCCAACAAAATATCGCAATAGAGAAAAAAACAGATTGGAAATTCAGTTGTAGGAAATAGAATAACAGGCAAATATCAGCTGAACCGCTGATGAGCAGGGGGGGGGGGGGAGGCAGAGGGCGCCAGGACTAAATGGCCGCCTCTCCTTACCTGTGGGCCCTCTGCTGTAGCCCCGCGGCTGTCAGCCTCCCACAGCGCTGTGACCGGATTCCAGTCAGGCGACTCCCTGCCGCTGTTCAGACTCATCTCCCCCTCCGGTCAGTGCCATGCTCTGTTCGGCGCCGTGTCGGGACTATCGGGTGCGCCCGGCGACCATCTTGGATTTGTTCCCCAGCGTTAATGCTAGGCTGCGAATATAGTGCGGGTGCAGGTTTTGGAAGGGCAGTTTCCGGACAAAACCCTTGCACTATATTCGGCTTAATACGGTATAACCCTGTTCATTTAATGTAACTATGTATTGTTACCATAACTCGGTGCCCAGGACATACTTGACAATGAGAGGTAACTCGATGTATTACCTACCTCCTGGTAAATTTTTATATAAATAAAATAAATTATATTTTTCCATTACATACATCTGATGATTGTTTATTAATGCACCTAAATAGAATAATTTCACATATATATATTTTTTAAGAATATTTTTTTTATAGTGCTGAAAACGTACGCAACGCTGGATATAGAATATTGTGGGCTCAACAAATCCCTGTTCCAAAGAACTTGCAATCTAATGATGGGACCTGAAGCACAGAGAGTTAATGAGACTTACCCAAAGTCACAAAGAGCAGAGACTGGGCCTGGACCCAGATTCTCCCCTCCAGAGAGTCACAAAGCTACTCCCTGTGTCAAAGTGGGTGCTTTCCCTGGCCTCGCGGTTGCTTACCGCACGCGCCGTCAGCGGGCCTTCAGGGGGCGGGCCAGTGACGTCACTGAGCTGGTTCGCCCTCATTGGGCGAACCGCTCACGTGACCGGCCTCTCTCGCCGGCAAGCGGGGGAATTTTAAATTCCCCTAAAACCTTCGCTTCCGCAAGCGCGCGTAAGCGCAGGTGAGCCCCAACTAAAGCCGCTCTAATTGCGGCTGTAGGGGCTCAGTACTGAGCGGGAGCGCGCTTCTGCCAGCAAGCACTTAATATGGCCGAGGCCTTATATATTAATAGGATTATGCGTGAGCCAAGCCTGTGCTAATAAACCAATCAACACATTGTTCATTGACAATGTCAGAGACCAGAGTGTCAAAAATACCTTCTACATTTCCACTAAAGACATGACTGTATAGATGCTTTTGATTAACAACAGTAGAGCGCTGTGGTTAAGACAGGGTACTATGTACATTTAAGTTCACACACAGTGCAATAGAAGATTAGCATTTTATATAGTGCTAATAGGTTACACAATAAGTGTAAATCCTGACCTAAAGAGCTTACAATTTATTGTCTTATAAAAAGGATTAGAACAATCAAACACAGCAGCACCTACACTTGGTCATGTTTTATCTAAAAGTAAATGGCTAACAAGATATAAACCAATATATTTTTTGATTGCATTTCTCAAATCTAATATTAAATAGAGATAGCTGTGATAGTCCAGTTACCATAGTGCAGAGTAAGTGAGTGCTTCAGTATTAGGTGGTATCTTATTTGGACTAGCAATTGGTACTAGAAGACAAGCTTTGCTGAGGAAGAGAGAGAACGCTCGAGCGCTTGTCTTATAGTATCAATCGTTACTTCAAATAAAAAAAGTACAACCCAATACTCGAATACTCAAATCTAATACAATTGTGTGATGTTTACTTTAAAATGAGTCTGTTAAACTTAGAGCCCAGAGAGAAGAAACAGCACTTTTGGGGGTTTATTTGCCATCGGTGCCCTTGGCACACACTTGGAAAAGCAAATGCCATGAGAAGAGGCTGTTGAATAGATTCCCAGCTTTGCACGAGGACTCTTAATTTTGAAATAGAGCCTGCTGGGAAAAGGCTGATGTCAGCTCTTAAGCGCTCTGGCTCTCTGCTCTCTGCGAGGAGGATAAGGGGGCCTTTGTTTGCAGCCCAACTGTGAAAACCAGAAAATGGCTCCCATCTGACAGACAAGAAAAGCGCACAACTGCAGCTCTGGCTGCAGACCTGTATTTCAAGCAACGACATTTCGTTCGTGGTAATCTGGTGTCACAAGCGCCAAAAAGGAAGCAGATCGTGTGTGGAAAAAAATATCGTGTTCCTAATAAAAAACAAAAATACAAAAAAGGAGGGAAAGAAATGTAATAAGGATATTGGATTGCGTGTCTTAGCGCTGTCACATCGCTGCGAGCCTTCAATGTCAAATAACTGGCGGATTTATTTATCATTTCTGCACCAAAAGCCCTCGTGTGTAAGTGAAACAGATAACTTAAAAATGGAAATGTGTATACACAAGCCTCCTATTCGTCTTATTGCTGGAAGGAATGGCAAACTCATTGCAAAGTATTGTGCTGCTGGCTTCTCTGATACTGAAGGAGCCGGCGTGCTCAGACTTGATCAGCTCAGAGAAGCTCAGACTTGAAATGAAATATTAACAAAGTCTTAGGGCCTTATTAACCGTTTCTGCTGCTGAGGGCTATGCAACATTGTGTACACACACACACACACACACACACACACACACACACACACACACACACACACACACACACACACACACACACACACACACACACACACACACACACACACACACACACACACACACACACACACACGTTATGTATGTGCTGGTGTAATATGTCAGGAGTTTGTAGATGGTAAAGGGAGTTTTACATGTCATCTATCCCCACATTGAAATGTCACAATTGATCCAGTAGAAATAACTGAAATATAATCCACAAAAAAGATGAATAGCGTGTATCTGATAACGTGACCTTGGGACAGGAATATATGATGGGACAGAATGACCGGCTGCAATATGAGTGGCTGGTAAGAAGCCAAAATATAGTGAACCTGTACGACAGCTGATGTGAGGTGCAGCGATCATTACTAGGGCTAATTTACATACTCTGTAATAAAATGCAAATATTACTACATCGAGGAGAAAGCAAGAATGCTGGAGAAGGAGAGAGGTGGAGAGACTTGGGGACATCATAAGGTATTAAAGGAATCTAATGGGAGGGAGAGAGATGAGATGGGGAGAGGGAGGGATGAAGAGAGAAAGGGAGTGGGGATGGAGGGAAGGCATGGGTGAGAGATGCGGGGGAGAGAGAGAAGAGAGGGGGATGGAGAAGAGAGGGGGAGAGAGTAGAGGGAGATTATTTATTATTAGTCATTTTGATTACTGCAACCTGTGCATGATCATCTAGTTAAATATAACTGATAAACAGCCGCCATATCCGACTCCAAAGCCTGGACACCCGGTAGACAATAGATTTCCAAATATTTGCTTCCCTTTTTAAATGTATGTCTTCCAATACACCAGTTAGATGATAAGCTCTTCGGGGCAGGGACTCCCCTTCATATTTTAGTGTGTGTGTGTGTATACATACACATATTTCCCTACTACTATGATGCTACAGTACCCATTAAGGTTTTGAAAGCTCTATACAAATTATCACATCTCTAAAATACTTTATTATAAGTTATCACAACCTAAAATTGCTAACTCTTAATGTGAGCACGTCAACCTTCCCCCAGTGTTAAAGATTTCATATGCTTTTAGAATTGTCTAACGACACATACAACCATATAAATAGTACAACGTTTTCTCGTGGCTAAATGTAGTTTTGCTGGGAAAAGGGAAATTGGCGACAAGTACATTTAAACGAGAATTATTTGTTTTCCTAAGTAAGACTTTGCCAAACTATTCTTTGAGACGGTACAATGCAGTTACAGCGGCTGCTATATATTTAAAGAGTGCATCATTTCTCCATATTTATCTTGATTTCGTCAGTTTATCAAGCTGTAATTACAGATGGTTCGACTCTAAAAGACCTTGTGAGCAGAACCGTTTTGTAAATCTCTCTGCATAAACCCTCTATTGATTTTCTGAAACACATGGATTTAATCACCGTTAAACCTAATCTATAATAACGGTCAAACTTTGTAGTCTTCTTTAGAGAAACGTATTTTAAATGCCAGATTCATACAAATCATTTGAAAGTAGCAGTCCTCTTATTCAACTGGTGTTTTCATATTCAGTATAAAATGGTTCTAATACCAGAAAGAAACGTCACTAAACAGTAATACGTCATTTATAGCAGGGTGGAGGTACGCAAATACATTGTAAATACGTTGGTAACTCCATTATGCAAGACTAGTTTTAGAGAGTAAGAGCCAATATAAATCCCACGTGTGAGCACAGTCACATCTCAGACAGGTCTGCATCCTTTCCCCATTGTCTCTTACCAGACAATGCTCCCACTGCAGCCAGGGATTCTGGGTAACGACATACTCATTTGATCTCTCGTATAGTAACAGAAATGTTGATCCGTCTCCAGTGCCAGATTAATGGCAGGCTGGCCAGGCACTTACCCGGGGCGCCAACCAAAAAGGGCGCCAAAACAACAGAGGCCAGAGGGGTCTCAGTCAGAAGTCGTAAAGGTGCCCGGCGCATAGTAGTGTAGGTACTGCGCGCCACACCGACACTTCCAAGTGGCGGGTGCCTCACGTTTGGGAGCATGCTGGCCAAGTAGGCTGTTCGTACTGTGTGCCGGTAACACTACCATGTGACAGGGCGCCTCATGTATGGAAGAGAGCATGAGGTGCGTGTGCGCGCACAACACTCAGCTTAGCCACCAGCACACCAAGCTGTGTCTCCTGTCTGCAAACGCGCTCTCACTCGCACACACAGCGCCGGTGACTACCGACGCACAAGGTGCCCTGCGACTGGGAAGACGGAGAACATTTAGAGAAGGCGGCGAGGTGACCTGCAGCGATGGTGATCTGACCTGCGGCGGGCAGTGGGAGAGCCAAATTTTGTGTCTGCCTGGGGCGCAATAAAGTCTCGACCCGGCACGGTCCGTCTTGCACGTAATACACATGCTACTCGCGCGCATGTAGAAGCAGCGCTTTATATTCAGACGTTTCAGGGTCACAGTCCCTTCGTCAGGTTACCCCATAGGGATTAGCAGGTGCATTAGTGTGCGACACATCAACATTCCTGTTACTATGTATCTCTGTGTAGTGAGGAGCGCGACGCAGACCCGGCTGCACCAGCTAGAACTACCACATTTCAACGTACCACGACAGGAATTTGCACAGGTGCTCACAACCTTCTGTGAACAAAGACTTGTTTTTATACACTTCAATAACTCGTTTTCCAACTCTGTCACCTTCCTTGTACATAGGATCAACTCTAAACACCCACTGATCTCAGGAGAGATTCACTTTGAAACTCATTGTACAAGGTGCAGCTGAGCACAGCGACAAAACTAAAGAGCGCGAGTGAAGTAGCTCGCAAGCTTACAGAGCGCAAACATGTTCAAACATATCTTCTATTACCTTGTTTGGGAGGGGGGAGGAATCAATCACCAAGTTTTAAAAGCAGCAGTACGTGCTAATAGCCATTTATTTGTGTGTGTGTGTGTATATATATATATATATATAACTTATAACGAATCCCTTAGTGCCCTCTTCAATGCTGATTTTTCTGTTCAAAAGACAGAAGCGTTTGAAATATTAAGTGTCCCGGAGGTTAAAATGGAGCGCTCCTTGGAGCACAGTGCAGTCTAAAAAGTAACTTGAGAAGCTAGATTAAGAAATTCATGATTAACAATAAAGAAAGCACATGCTATGGGGCTAACAGTATAGGAGGTTACATGTACACAGGGTTTTGAGGGATGGCTGCATTGGTTTATTTTAGTCCAGAGGGACTGCACCTTTAACAATAATTTTGTTCTTCTTTGGACACATAAGCTATACCAAACACGCCCCTACACAAGCTTGTTTCTCATTTGCAGACACATGGTGGAAGAATGTCAACAGTTGCGTAAACCACACAATACAAATAGTCACCTCTAGGTTGTGAGCCCTTATTGTTCTGCTAACCTTCAGTATTGGTTGCCCAATCTGTAACACATTCCCATGCTGCCGTCTGCAGGCCCAGGCGGTGACTAACACTAGCGTGATTGATCTGACGGTAAATACGCACTCCCTGTCTTATGGCTGATGTGAGCAGGCCAGAAAGCGGAAGGAATGCGCGGAATGCTCAGTGCTGCTTGGAACCGCTCTCGGTTATCAAACGACCTCTTTCTTGTGAGGCCTTTAGATCACTTCCTATACAATGGAATGAGAGGCATTCTGACATTCAGCTTCATGCCAGCAAGTAAAGCATGCACAGGCAAGATTACATCCAGATCTACCGACAACTTGACATTTGTGGTGTATTTTATATCACTTGACTCCATGGATAATCTTTACAGTTCTATAAAAAATATAAAAGGAGACGGTCTTGTGAGTGAACACATATTGGGAAGAACGCCCTCCAACAACTGCAGGGTCTCCCATGTGTCTCTGAGCAGCTGCGTCAGTCTCGTGGCCCTTGGAAAATGTGAGGCATTCAGATTTCAGAGTGTTCCACCATTGATGAGAAATAGGGCAGTGTGAGACACAATGTATGCACTCATCGGGCTGTAGAAAATGGTATTCATTAAGAGAAACCCAACGTAACATCAAATGGGGAACCTCAGCCGGGTAACTGATATTACAGAAAAGAATAATGATACATAAAAAAAAAAAAATTACACACACACACACACACACACACACACACACACTTTGCCTGCTTGTCTGAACATATGCTATTGCCCTATTTCCACATTGTACTGCGTTTCGGAATATGTTGGTGCCATGCAAAGAAGAAGTTTGTTAACACGCACTCCCTGCTTCACTCACCCAGGATGAGTGAAAACCTGCAGGCGACACATGGAGCTGAAAGTCAGCAGCTGAAGCACCTATTTGGAAACAGAGCCATCAGTCACCATACTGCTAGTTGAAGTCACTCCCCACAATACCCTGCATAGTGATAGGAAAAGCATTGTGGGGCTCAATTTCAGCAAGTAGAAGGGTGATTGACAGCATTGCTGTTAAAGGAGTTATTCAGGACCTGCTGTGCTTTCTGTGCCGACCCCCATGGTGGACAGGTGCAGGATGGGGGATGTGTGTGTGTGTGTGTGTGTGTGTGTGTGTGTGTGTGTATATATATATATATATATACATGTGTGTGTACACGTGCGTATGTATGTTTATGTATGTACATACATACACACACTTTTGCAGTGCTGTTAGAAATTCAATGAGTTGAATATACAGCAGACGTTACGGCGTGTAATATATATATATATATATATATATATATATATATATATATATATATATATATATATATATATATATATATATATATATAAAATATACCCCGGTTTAAGGGCACTCACTTTAAGTACACTCGCGAGTAAGGACATATCGCCCAATAGGCAAAGGGCAGCTCACGCATGCGCCAGTCAGCACGTCCTGAACAGCAATACCGGCTCCCTACCTGTACCGAAGCTGTGCACAAGCGGGGAGACTATAGAGCCTGTTACAAATGCGTTATTTACATCAGTTATGCATGTATATGACGATTGCAGGACAGAACATGCATCGATAAGTGAGATGAAGGTAGTGCTTCACTTGAAATACATTCGGGACCCATTGTGTACGTTAATGCGGGATAGATATATATAGATATATATATGGGAAAAAGATCGTGCCTAGATGCAAGGATATATCCAGAAATACTGAGTAGGAAATATAATTGTATGGTAAATCAATATAAATGTCACTAACCTAGCTAATAAGGTATTAGTGAACAGAAATCAAGTGCCCATACAATGATCAATGGTGTAAATACAATGCTGGCTTTAGCAAATACAATAGAACATATATAAAAAAAAATATACTGAATAAAAAAAATATTATAATATAAAAATATAAAAATAACAAATGAAAAAAATATATATGTGTATGCTATTGTCCAAATGTATATATATGCTATGCGAGTGAATCTAAAAGAAAAATAAGTGACCTGTGTTAAATGTCAATAAAACAAAGACGCTGGCAGCTTTCTTCTTAGCAACAACCTCCCTTGACGAACCTAAGAAAAAAAGAGAAGAAAAAAGCGCCCGATCTTCGTGTGATAACGTTTAAACATTTAATAAAACATGTGAAAAGACGATTCAAAACTCACAAGAGTAAGATAAAAAACAGCATTGTACGAGTTATACTCATGTACAGGAGCAGCCTCGAGGTGCCGCGCGTCTGCGCTCTTCCGCTGGGGATACTTCAGATGTCGTCACTCCCTCTCAGTGGTGTAACAAGTTACAAGGTCCTCCGACAACCACAATCCTAATGCGCAGATTTCCTCTAAAGAAAGAGTCCCAGTATACCGGAGCGATGTATAGCTTGCAGTATACCGGAGCGATGTATAGCTTGCAGTATACCGGAGCGATGTATAGCTTGCAGTATACCGGAGCGATGTATAGCTTGCAGTATACCGGAGCGATGTATAGCTTGCAGTATACCGGAGCGATGTATAGCTTGCAGTATACCGGAGCGATGTATAGCTTGTTCAACTCTTCTGAAGAAGTCAGGTAAAGTCTGAGGAAATGCGTAGGGATGGTACTATTGAACAAGATTATAGTGCTCATTGGATTTTATTAGTAGAGCAAGCTATACATCGCACCGGTGTACTGCAAGCTATACATCGCTCCGGTATACTGCAAGCTATACATCGCTCCGGTATACTGCAAGCTATACATCGCTCCGGTATACTGCAAGCTATACATCGCTCCGGTATACTGCAAGCTATACATCGCTCCGGTATACTGCAAGCTATACATCGCTCCGGTATACTGCAAGCTATACATCGCTCCGGTATACTGCAAGCTATACATCGCTCCGGTATACTGCAAGCTATACATCGCTCCGGTATACTGCAAGCTATACATCGCTCCGGTATACTGCAAGCTATACATCGCTCCGGTATACTGCAAGCTATACATCGCTCCGGTATACTGCAAGCTATACATCGCTCCGGTATACTGCAAGCTATACATCGCTCCGGTATACTGCAAGCTATACATCGCTCCGGTATACTGCAAGCTATACATCGCTCCGGTATACTGCAAGCTATACATCGCTCCGGTATACTGCAAGCTATACATCGCTCCGGTATACTGCAAGCTATACATCGCTCCGGTATACTGCAAGCTATACATCGCTCCGGTATACTGCAAGCTATACATCGCTCCGGTATACTGCAAGCTATACATCGCTCCGGTATACTGCAAGCTATACATCGCTCCGGTATACTGCAAGCTATACATCGCTCCGGTATACTGCAAGCTATACATCGCTCCGGTATACTGCAAGCTATACATCGCTCCGGTATACTGCAAGCTATACATCGCTCCGGTATACTGCAAGCTATACATCGCTCAGGTATACTGCAAGCTATACATCGCTCCAGTATACTGGGACTCTTTCTTTAGAGGAAATCTGCGCATTAGGATTGTGGTTGTCGGAGGACCTTGTAACTTGTTACACCACTGAGAGGGAGTGACGACTTCTGAAGTATCCCCAGCGGAAGAGCGGAGACGCGGCAGCACCTCGAGGCTGCTCCTGTACATGAGTATAACTCGTACAATGCTGTTTTTTATCTTACTCTTGTGAGTTTTGAATCGTCTTTTCACATGTTTTATTAAATGTTTAAACGTTATCACACGAAGATCGGGCGCTTTTTTCTTCTCTTTTTTTCATACATACATACATACATACATATATATATATATATATATATATATATATATATATATATATATGAGATATATATATATATCTGTATATATATATATAGATAGATATATCCTATAACTTGCTCAACGTTTGGTCTCGAGGATTAAAGCCAGAAACTTCACACTGATAGCGGAGCATGCAAATAATTAATTACCGGACCACCAAGTACATTAACAGAGTGGAAATAAAATGTTACAACCCCCAAAAAAGTTTCTATTAACACAAGATTCTGAAAGCAGGCAGAGAACATCCAGGTTACAATATGCATTAGGTCTACCAGGAATTGGATAAAGTAGGAAACTTACAAGTGTGGAGGAAACATTCGACTCAATTTAGAGACGTGGGCATTTTCACAGTCTAGTTCATCACCTCCTTGGTCCATGCTGAACCTCCTCTTGTTAGGGCTGATAGGAGGGGGGCCTGTCCGATGATTGGTCAGAGCAGGGGATATTGGCAGCGGCTGCATTCGGGGTTCACTTCGTAACGCTGCTTCCCCTGTAGATGAAAGATATGGGCACATTCAGAGAACAAATAGTATACTGTATAACACAATACTAGTAGAGGGCCAATCGTTCCTAGGATCAAAGTGTACTAATGGCAGAGACATGGTTACATCTGGGTGATTAATGTCTGTATTACCAAAATCTGACACCCACGGGTATTTTTATATTATTTAAGTTAGTTTGTAAACATGGTGAGCCGACACTTGGGAGGGGTTTCATTTCCTCTCGCTGCTCCTCTGGGACAAGCCATATCTCCCCCTCCTCCCATCTTTGTTGGAGATAAAGACAGTGAACTTGGGGTTAAAGAAAAAACTTGATTAACAGAGTTTGCCCTATTCAGAAAAACAAAAGCATGCCACATCTTTGCATTTAGTACAGTTAAGTTAGTTTAAGAAAGCCAATTAGATTGTTAAATTGTTTACAAAAGGTTTTTTGGCTGGCTACCTGAGCTTACACCTTTAAGAAGAACTATACTAGACACCCTAACCCAACCCCTGTAACACTGTGGAAGGATATATACAGCAGCTCTTGACCTAGGTAGATTGGACCACATTCCAGTGTGGTAGCCTCAAGCCCTTTACTAGGCAAGAACAAGCATACTGTCATTTCACAGGATTTGTGGAGATAAGCGTTCAGAACATTGCACAGTGTGTAGACAAGGAAAAAAACAACAGTGATTAGTTATGTGGAATATGAGACAAGCTACAACATATCACCATGCTGTATGAAGTCAGAATGTGAAAGAAGGCAAGTTATTAAAGTTTTGCACTGGGAAATTTCCATTCAAGTAGTTCAAAAAATGATTTATTGCACACATGGTGTTGGTGAAGATCATGTCACGTATGAAAAACCAAGAATAAAAGGTTGTACACGCCTCTGATACATGGGAGAGAAAGTCTGCTGGCAGCCAGGATAGAGATTGCTTTAATAACAGTGTGTGTATGTATGTATACACACACACACACACACACACGTATGTAGAGGTCTCAGTACCATGTTAGCCGAGCCGGCCATACTCAAAGGTAATCTTAGAACACCGAAGAGAGACGGTTGTATGAATACAAATGTATGCAACTGTTCAGGACATTTAGCGGTGGCCTAAACCAAGACCGAAGTTTTAGGAGTCATTACTGACACGAAAGAACTCTCTTCCCATGAGTGCTAAAGGCCATGTCTATACATACTGCGCAATAAGTATGAACACACAGCTCTCTCTTACACATACAAAAACGTATGTAATTCCATCCTCATTAACCAATAGGGACCACATCGTATCAACACACACTTGAAGCAATGGAACACCCTCTCACATTTCCACACCTACCCACACCATTGATATACACTCTCACTCCACACACACACCTTTTGTAAAGCGCTGTATACACTGTGGGCTCTTTATTTATATTTACACATTCTTACATCCCTCACATTCAGGGACTATTTAACACCTCTAGTCATAAATCGCACACTACACAGGGGGAGGGATGGGCTTTAGTCACATTCCAAGATGCACTGTTTTTGAGTAAACCCCTTGCCTGCTTTATTCAATGTAACATCGCCGGAAAAAGAGATCAGATCTCGAAAGCTCGCACAAATAAAAGCATTTCGTTAGCCACAGAACGGTATCGTCTATTCATTTTTGAATAATAATAATAATAATAATAATAATAATAATAATAATAATATATATATATATATATATATATATATATATATAATTGATTGATAAGTTATGGTGGTTGAAAAAGGTGACGGAAAAACTTCTACTGTAAAGCATATAGGGATATATAGATACACACTATATATTGAACAGTTAACTTCACACGTGTGACAAGTTCTATTTTGTTGAGGGAAAAAGAGCCAAGAGAAACTTTTGAAAGTCCACCAGTAAAAACAAGTACTTTGCCAATAAAGACAGCAAGTTATTTAACCAGCGAATGTGAAGTGACCCAGAATATAATCGCTAGTCAGGGCTGAATTTAAAAAGACCTGGCCCTGAGAGCAAACTGTAACTTTCCATTTCAGAATCCAGGGCTATTAAGGAAGAATAAAGCTGTGTAACATGAAAACCAGCAAACCTTCATCATGAAAGTTACACGAGTATAGTGTTCAAGTGAGGTTGGATTCTTGTGCAGTGGAAAAACTAGGATGGAAGATGGGCCTCAGAACCAGTGTTTCCACCCAGGTAATGTGTGCCTTTTCCTGTAAACCATGCTATCGATATACCCTTACACACGCATGTGCAACAACCCTAACAATCATTTCATATTGGAGGAGATGTGCAATGTCCTAGTGTTACGGGAATATTCAGAAATACAGGCAGTCCTTGGTTACCCAACGGGACCCGTTCTAGAAGTAGCGTTGGATAGTGAAACCGTTGTAAAGTGAGTCCCATGTTAATCAGTGGCGGTGAGAGTTGGATAACGCATTCCGCCGTCGAAAAACAGTCCTTGAGTTTGCATTGTACAGCGTTAGATATCCAACGTTGCACTTTACAACGAATGGCATAACAAGGACTACCTGTATAAGCAGATATATTGAGAAGTTTGCACAAAGGCAACACGTTTGCTTTTTCCTTTTTCCAACATATACAAACAATTTTTTGGCGATGCCATCAAAAGAGTTGCCATTTAGGGGACATTTTTAATCCTCGAAAAAGAGAATTGTCATTTGGTATTTCTGTAACTGTTTAACAGAGGTAAGTTTCTGAAATATTGCATTTGCATACTTTTCACCCACGCACGCCGTACGGGAAAGTGGTGGGAGCTACATCCAGTGAAGTATAATTGGCAATAGGAAACAAAAAAAAAGGTGGAAGGGGATTGTATTTAGGGGCGCAGAAACTCCATAGGACAATATGGCCTTAAACCGTGTTCCCCATTGAGTAAGTCTGTGACAGGCCTTCCCCCAAAACTTTACCAGCTGCTGCTCTGTTCCTTGCAAAATCAATGTCTTCCAAGTGCAACCCCACACTCCGATGTCATGGAACCGCCTATTAAAAGTATGGCTACACCATAATGTCCTGGTATCACCCTCTGGCATCATTGAGACAGCACCTCAACAACATGGACATGACCCCATGTGCCACAAAGAAGACACCAATTAATGAATCTCCCTTCGCAATTCTCCTTGGAAACACTTTTCATGTGGGACTGGCGTGCGCCAACTTGTTCCCCCAAATTATAGATAAACGGCGCTGCTAACGGATATGAAAGCAACTTACTGCCACCTTACTACAGGCAACATGTTTTAGATGGAGGCTTACTCCAAAAGGATAAGGGATTTATTTCCCTTGTTCAAAAAAGTGCCCCCTTTAGGTTATTATACATACAAATCTCTAATGCAATACAGGTATTAAAAAAAAAAAGAAAAAAAAAAAAAAGAAGATGCATCAAACAACATAATGCCATTGTTTCCTTGCATTTCTTGCTGATATATAGATACAGTATCTATATTTGTACCTTTGATAAATGACCTGAGGTTTGAGCCAAATGAACTAGCATGTGTAATATTACTGAGAAAACACCAGCCTTACTATGTATAGCTAATAATACATGAGAAGTATTTAACACAGAAATTCTGATCTCAGACGCGCTATTAGAGAGGGTCAGGGTTCCTTACAATGCATCTGATCTCAGACGCGCTATTAGAGAGGGTTGGGGTTCCTTACAATGCATCTGATCTCAGACGCGCTATTAGAGAGGGTTGGGGTTCTGCAGAATTTCACAATATAGTTACAGGGTTCCTTGACCAAAAAAAGAAAGGTTAAAAAAAACAAGTGCTCTACAAACTCACAATAAACAGATTATTTGACAGATGGTTAGATACCTACAATTACTGCTTACTGATAAGAAATATTTAGTTACGGATATCAGTAATAGTTTTTAGAATGTCATCACATCTAATTTACACCCAAAAAACATGGCAAGTTTGGGTTACCCCCTTAGTCTGTGGATTGCAGGTCCCCTGTGCCTTTGAAATGGTTGATTGCATTGAGGTTTTGAATGCCTCAAAAAACTGCTTTGCGTATAGAACAAAAAAAGTGTTTATTGTACTACGCCATCCCCGTTTCATTAAATCATGGGAGGGAAACCACCGCTCAGATTTGTAAATAAAACGCAGCCTTTTACTGCAGGATTGGTCTTCGCCGGGCTGAGCTGTGGGAATTTGACAGAGATCCTCATTATGAAATAGAACATTACACGCTCAGGAACAACTGCGTCAATAAAATGTCTTTCAGAGCATTATCATTCGTTTAACTTGTAATATGAAACTTCCACAGGCTCTACAATGTATAGATCTGAAGGTCACCTTCAAAAAGCACAAGAAATATTACAATCTGTATAATACCCACTGCCTCTGTTCATACCCAAGTGAAGAAAGGATGTTGTAAGCACGCCAAAACTCCAGGAATTTTTTATTTTATTTTTTTAAATCAGTGCGAAGAATTCACTAGACATTAAAAAGAACGCTTCCAAAGAATTAAAAAAAAAAAAGACATGAAATGTGATAAAGAAAGAAAAAGCAATAAGTGGAAAACCCGATGTTAAATATAAATGAATGCACTATGTTTAAGTTGGGATTGCACCGTAAAAGTTGGGATTGCACCGTAAAACAACACACTTCTGAACAATGCATCATGAGATATTAGTGTTCCTAGACAGCGGACATCGGACATAACAATGCTGTTCCTTTGTAGTTTAACATGCGCAGTGAGACATCTTTTATTACAGTTGTTGGGTAACAGGATCAAATACAGACATACTACACAGTAGATAAGGCGACGTGACCTCCAGTAACACAGCAGTACATCCAACAGAACTGTACCAAAGTCACCCTGAATAGCTACATCCTGCGCAGGGCACATACTTTAACTCCTGACAGCTTGTAACTAGCACTTCGTCAGCAACACATACATTTGTGGAAAGTGCTGAAAACATGCAGGGTCCAATCAGAGCGGAGATCACCGAGCTTTCTGAGAGGCATTTGGTGCAGTTTGCAAAGCCTATTCGTACTGCGTCCTCATGCACACGTTAGGACCCGTTACAGATGCCTGAAAACCACACCGTGTTCAACATGGCAAAGGATTCTGGGCATGTACATGCAAATAAGTTCTTCATGTGTTAAAGTTATTTTGGTCTGGCGTGGAACAATAATATTCTTCTCACTGCTGGAAGCCAGATAGCGCCCAACTTCCAGTACAACACCCGACCACCGGACTTCCGCGTTTGGCGGCCATCTGATCATTTGGGTAGCGCTCATATGGCCAATGATGAAAACAGAAATAAGAGCGCTCCGAGGGAGCAGGTAACCCAGTCGGGGCATGGTAAAGGAGCCTTCTGACAATGAGGTACTTTGTGCGGCACCATTAGGGCATAGGGTCATTTGGGCAGAAGAAAGGTTAAACCAAGGGCAGTGATATATTTAAAGAGTTTAAAACCGGAACACGAATAACTTCAATATATCAGACAAGTAGACAGACGTCTCCATCGCTGCCTTGTACCCTAAGTTTTACAGTGTGTTTTACAGTCTATATCGGCCTGGTCTCTCTTGCCCTGATGTGCCCAGAATGGGTATATATTGATCATTGACGCAAACAAGACTAACAATCAATCCCAAATTGAAACTCCTCCAAATAAATGAAAACAGCATTGAGACTTAATCTAATAGGACTTCCTTAAACACATCTAACTCTGACATAAGCAAAGATCAGACTGCTTTTGTTTTTAGGAAATGTATTAGAAATTGCTTTTCTGAATTGGGGAGTGTGTGTCAAATCAAAATTTGCTAGATATTACACCGCTACAAGCAAAAAAAAGCACTCATTGTATACATACAATTCACAAACTGAGCTACATTTCCCCCACAAACTAATTCCCCTATATATGTTTCTTATATTTATAAAAAATTTAAACAGGAAGAAAAACACTTTGAGGAGTCACCACTCGTCTTCATGTCTGTTCTGGGCACAGAGTGAAGTTGACATTAACATTACAATATTTCACTTATCGCCCTATACTGTGCTCTAATTCAGGGTCCTCACATTTAGTCCTCAAGACCCCACAACAGATCATGTTTTCGGGATATCCCGGCTTCAGCACAGGTACAGTCGTAGACTGAGCCACCTGTGCTGAAACAGGGATATCCTTAAAACCTGACCTGTTGGTGGGACTGAAGGGCCAGAGTGGAAAACCCTTGCTTTAATTTATTACTTATATTTGAAATAGTTTTCACAAGAAATCCCAGGTTCTTTTATGTGCTGCATTTCATTATACACTGCGTTAACAAGTCCTGATCACTGCCACATTGTATTCATTTCAACATTGTTTTAGCCCAGAGCCACAATTGAGCTCTTAAACGTAGAAGGGATGTGGCCCAGAATTACAAAGCGGTGTTATTCAAAAACCCTGTTATTAGGCGCCAGAGTTGCCACCACTCCGGGTCGGAGACTACGGATTTTGGCCGCAAATCTCCGGGTATACCTGGTAACTCTCCAGGTGGCGGATGTATCTCCCCCTGCAATTCCAGCCATGACACCGGGATGCCCATTGCCATGATGACACTCCACGACGTCACGACAATGTGGCGTCCCGTTGTCATGGCAACGCGGCGCCACTTGACGGGATTTGCAGGGGAGGATGCCGGGAGATGCCACCGCCGCAGGTAAGAGAAATAAATATATAAAGATTATGAATGCAAAAAAATGTATCTCCGGGTTAGCCTTCAATAGAAGGTGCAACCCCTGTTATGCGCACGGGTCTAAATACACCTTCAATTAGAATAGAACTGCACAAAACAATAGTGTGTTACATGGCTAAATGCTTTCACTTTATTGGTTGGATATAACGTTTGTAATGCTGGAGATTTCCAGTCCTCTTCTAAGCATAATATTCAATTTCTACAGAGTTGTGCTAAAGTATTACCATTTCAGGAACATTTTTACTCTTTTGACTATAATTGCAGACAGCTGTATGCTGACAGATCCATCCCTGCAGCAATTTGCCATCACTCAGTCTGGCAAACGTGATCCTCTGCCCCAACTTCATCACAAATAGCACCATGAAATGGATGAGGGAAAGTTAAAAACGTTTGAGAAAAAAAAAACTATATATATATATATATATATATATATGGAAAACATATATACATATATATATATATATATATATATATATATATATATATATATAACAAAGGGATAGGCACACCATAAATATGCCAAAACATGTTTTTCATGGACCCGATGTCTTGGCGACCCTCTGGAGCCTTGGGTTCCAAAATGTTGGGTCAACAAAAGACATTTGACATATTTTTGGTGTGTCTATCCCTTTCTTATGTTGGTACAGAACCTTATACGTTCTCTGATAGCAGCTCCCTCTCCAGTAGTCTGTTTTATACTAAATATATGTGTGCCCCAATTCCTTCATACTGTTACACACACAAAGTTTGTGAACCCCAATGATAATTACACAAATTCCATAGTTTTTCCATGATAACCTTCTTGAATCAAAACCAGTCTTTTCCTAAATATCCAAGAGGGTTTATATTAACCAATTCCATTTATTTTGAAACAAAATTATGTATAAATTAGACAAACAATGAGTACTTAAGGGTAAGTGCAAAAGTAAGTGAAACCCTGGTTTTATCAGCTAAATTAAAGGTGATAATTAGAATCAGGTGTTTAAATAATTAGGTAGATCTTCAGGTGTGATTTTTGGAGGCCCCACCTTATATAAAGATCAGAAACTTTGTGAGTTTGGTCTTCACCATACAGGTTTGTGGAAATATTATGCCTTGATCAAAAGAAATCTTCGAGGACCTTAGAAAAGTAGTATTAGCGCGCATCAGTCGAGAAGGGTTATAAAACAATTTCTAAAGATTTGGGGCTCCACCAATCCAGTGTCAGACAGATAGTGGTAGTGATAGTAGTGCTAGGGACAAAACCACACAGTCACTCTACCCAGCAGCAGTAGTCCTACCAAAATCCCTCTGAGGACAAACCAGCAAATCATCCAGGAAGTCAAAGAACCCCAGAGTAACATCCAAGGATCCGCAGGCCACTCTCGTCTTGGCTAGTGTGAGTGTTCATGGTCAGCTATCAGAAAATGGCTGAACATGAATGGTGTTCATGGAAGGATAGCCAGACAGAAACCACTGCTCTCTAAAAAAGAATATTGCTGTCCATCTGAAGTTTGCCAAAGAGTACACAGATCCACAAGACTTCTGGAACAATGTTCTCTGGAAAAACGAGTCAGAGGTAGACATTTTTGGCCTCCATGAGAAACGTTAAATTGGGTGAAAAAACTAAAATCCCAACAGAAGAACCTCATCCCAACCATCAAGCATGGTGGTGGGAGTGTGATGGTTTGGGGCTGCTTTGGTGCCTCAGGACCTGGACGGCTTGCCATCATTGACAGGACCATGAATTCTGCAATGTATCAGAAGATTCTAGAGGAGAATGTCAGCCCACCCATCCGTGAGCTGAAACGAAAGTGGGTCATGCAGCAGGACAATAATCTTAAACTTACAAGCAGAGATACACAAGAATGGCTGAAGAAGAAATTCCATGTTTTAGAATGGCTTACACAAAGTCCAGACCTTAACCCTATGGAAATGTTGTTGCTGAACATGAAGCGAACTGCCATGCAAGAAAGCCCTCAAATGTCACTGAGTTGAAGCAGTTCTGCAAGGAGGAATGGGCCAAAATTCCTCAAAACTGAACTGAGAGACTGACCAGCAGCTACAAGAAACATTTGGGTTGCTGCTCAAGGGGGCTCCACCAGGTACTGAATCTAAAGGATTACATACTTTCTCACACATGGATAGTGTGTTGAATCATTTGTGGATAAATGTTGAAAAAGTTTCATGTTTTTGTGTCAATTGTTTGATCAGGTTATATTCATCTATTATTAAGACTTCGATTAAGATCTAACAACATTTTTGGTTTGAAATATGTGAAAATACAGCTAAGAGATCACCAGTGCGCTTCTTCTACTCTTTGTAGAGGTCATATCATGGTTTTTCAGGATCTTGACCCTTTCCAACCCCTCTGTTACCTACTGTATGTAAGCGACTTTGTGTGAAATGTTAGACATCAGAAAGTCACGCAGATCAAAAGGACAGCTCGTCATTAAGAGAGAATGATCAAAGCCCAAAGCCTGCCTTTCCTGCCTTCACTTCAAAAGTAAATATGGGATGAGGTTAGGTTACTATAAGAGAGATTTCCTAGATCAAGAGTTAGAAGAGCTCTTTAGCTAAAATAATTACTAGTATTTTTTACACTCCGTTTAATTTGTGCCTTTGATGCCAAAAGGCAGCTACATCATTTACCCAGGATGTTATTTTGTATATTTGCACTTTGAATGCCTCTACCAAAGAACAGCTATCATAAAGATGGAATCTGCATGGTTTTAAAAGCGAATGTTAGCCTTGATAAAATAGTTGAAAATAAAACTAATTAAACAAGAAGTATACAAGGACATGCATTCTGTGCAAAAGCAGAAAAAACGGGTTTATGTTTAGTGTTAGGACACATATCCACAAAGACTAGTTTTTACTGCAGGCAGCATACAGTGTGTGAAGCAGCCTCCTGTAATTGCTAAAAGCATGTGTAATATTAGGATTATTGTTATACAGAACTGAAACTTGGCACCTGAAATGTGTGGAATGTAATAGTTTGCATTAAATCCACCCGTAATACTACCAAGAAAAACTATTATTACAAGTATGACAGAAGTGCAATAGTGCTTTTCTTCTAGAGAAAGTGTTTGGAAAACGAGATACTGTTTGAGATACTGAGCCCTGGAAAACATGGCCAGGGTTTCATAGAACAAAATGGAGCGCATAGAGTTTCCATAACTATGTGCGGGCTGCTGTCACTACAATGCAGGAGAACCACAGAGCAGGTCTCACAGACTGTACCTGTCAGCAAATACCAAACCGTTCTTTCATTTTACCCCACTAGAGGAGCAGAAAAGGGGTCAATTCCATAGGAATCTGCACACGTTTCCCCACCAAATGGGCAGCAGCGCTTTGCTGCCACTCACCTCGCTGCCGGGACACTCGGCCGCTTCACCGCTAAGCCCCATAACTTTAACCCTTACCCTAAAACCCATAATACAAGCTCTACAGCCTACCCTAAAAACCTGAACCCAAGACCCCTAAAAAGTTAACCCCCTACTCTAACCGCCAAAACGTACCTTATTGTAGAAGCAGGCGGCGGAGGTGTCAGCGGCCGAGGGTCTGTGTGTGGCCAAAAGCTGGTGGTCATGGCAGGTTTATTTAATCTTTAAGGGATTGGTTAACGATGGAATGGAAGATATACATTCTCTGCTACTGGGATTAAAGCAGCAGTCCCCGTTAATATTCATTTCCTTTTTTTAAATGTTCTTGAACCGGGATGTCTCCCCCCCGAGCCCCAAAATATTGGTAGTCTTTGTGCCGGTGTTGGACACAAAAAACCCTACAGCTATAGCAGTGGTGTCACAATGATGTTGCAGCTTTCTATTGGCCGTCAGAGCCGAGGCTGGCCCGACGGCCATGTTGTCTTTATAGAAAGCTGTCAAGTTAGAAGAAAAAGGGGGCCCTGTAGGTCGCAGCACCGGAGAGCGATTCCGAGGGACCCCCGGGTTCAAGTCATATTAAAAGCAGCCTTCCTTGCGGCTCTCATTTTTTTTTGAGGGGGGTGGGGGAGGTATTTTTAAATATCCTAATCCCTTCTCCACTTGGCAATATACAAGCCTACTGCCATTTCTAAAATTAGCCTCCGGATTCTGTGCTGAACACTTTCACCTGATAACGACAAGTGTGAAACTCACCGCCCACACCCGTCAGCATCCCCAATTATGCAAAAAGAATGTCCGCAGTTGGGAGAGAGAGGAACAACCTTTGAACCATATGTGCCACTTGTAGTGCTACTAAGGTAGCCACAGTAGGTATCTACGACCCATACAAGTAGACGGGTATAATGGTGAGGGCGGTGAGGCGGACAGATCATTATATCGTATGGGGGAAAACATGGAAAACAGAGATACTGTATTGGGTTATGAGTGTACATAAAATTCTATCTTTATTGGGTATGGAGTAAAATAAAAAGCAGATATCAGTAGTGCTTAACTGTTTGAACATATTAAACTTAAACCGTACCCAATATTATGAATATAGGGCCTATTTTAGAACAAGCTTAAGATAAAAAAGTATAAATATGAAGGTGGAATAGCCTGTAGAAGACATGATGTGAGGGATTTTTAAGGTTTGTAGGCACTTTACAGTTCATTCATAGTCGTTGCATTGTGTGACCTTCAGTTCACATTGATTGTATAAGTCATTATGACTAATGTCCCAGCTCTATGTGATGCGCTGTTATGTGCTGAACATACAGGCACTTTATAAAATATATTCCTTATTTATTCCTCCCATCTTTTTTTCCCCTTCCCTTCTCCAAATACTTTTCTGCCAACAAATAGGATTAATACTTGGGGAAAGTGTTTCTCAACCAGGGTGCCGCTGAGCAGTCCCCGGGGTCCCGCCGAGCCGCCCGCGCACACTGCGGCCCGGAGACGGCTTTCCTGGCTCTCCCCCCTCCCTCGCAGCGCGCTCCGGCAGTCCCCGGAGTCCCGCCGAGCCGCCCGCGCACACTGCGGCCCGGCGACGGCTTTCCTGGCTCTCCCCCCTCCCTCGCAGCGTGCTCCAGCAGTCCCCGGGGTCCCGCCGAGCCGCCCGCGCACACTGAGGCCCGGCGACGGCTTTCCTGGCTCTCCCCCCTCCCTCGCAGCGCGCTCTGGCAGTCCCCGGGGTCCCGCCGAGCCGCCCGCGCACACTGCGGCCCGGCGACGGCTTTCCTGGCTCTCCCCCCTCCCTCGCAGCGCGCTCCGGTCGCAATACAAGCTACGGGAGGTCTGTGACATCAGCGGCGCCCTCGATAAAGTGGCACCACGTGTGACTGGGGATTCCAGTCAGTGCAGGGACTCCCTCACAGCATCATACACGGCGCGGGAAGCTCAGTGGTACTAGCACAGAGGAGACTACCTTCAGGAGTTGGCGTCTCCGGGGATAAGGATCCTGGACATTCTGCTCTGCACAGCCCACGTGATCGGATGACCAGTGGAAGATGCCGTTTGTGGTAAAATGTCCCCAACATGTTTTGCTCATATACTTTTTTCCCTGATGTACGTGCAATACTTACCTGCTGAATTGTATTAACAATATATTTTTACAATTCTACACTACGAGATTTGCGCTGTTTTTCTTATGTAATGTTCGTGCCTGGGGCACACGGAGATTAAGTGACTTTCCCAAGGTCACAAGAAGAGTTTACCTACTGCTTCATCGGCACTGACAATGCTACTGAACATCTCCTTGAATTGTATTGTATGTCTTTATTTATATAGCGCCATTAATGTACATAGCGCATCACAGTAGTAATACACGTGGTAATCAAATAAATAACAGATAATATAAATAACAGGTCATGGGAATAAGTGCTTTAGACATAAAAGTAACATTAAGGAAGAGGAGTCCCTGCCCCGAGGAGCTTACAATCTAATTGGTAGGTAGGGAGAACGTACAGAGACAGGAGGAGGGAGTTCTGGTAAGTGCGTCTGCAGGGGGCCAAGCTTATGTATCATGTGTTCAGTGCTATTCATATGCTTCTTTAAGCAAGTGTGTCTTAAGGTGGGTCTTAAAGGTGGATAGAGAGGGTGCTAGTCGGGTACGGAGGGGAAGGGCATTCCAGAGGTGTGGGGCAGTCAGTGAAAAAGGTTTAAGGCGGGAGAGGGCTTTAGATACAAAGGGGGTAGAAAGAAGGAATCGTTGAGAAGAACGCAAGAGTCTGGATGGTGCATACCGAGAAATTAGGGCTGAGATGCGGGATTTGATTGGAAGCCAGGAGAGGGATTTCAGGAGGGGAGATGCTGAGACAGATCTAGGAAAGAGTAGAGTGATTCTGGCAGCAGCATTTAGGATAGATTGTAGGGGAGACAGGTGAGAGGCAGGAAGGCCGGACAGCAGGAGGTTACAGTAATCAAGACTGGAGAGAATGAGGGCCTGAGTCAGAGTTTTAGCAGTCGAGCAACAGAGGAAAGGGCGTATCTTTGTTATATTGCGGAGGAAAAAGCAACAGGTTTTAGAAATGTTTTGAATGTGAGGGGCGAATGTGAGAGAGGAGTCGAGTGTGACCCCTAGGCAGCGCGCTTGGGCTACTGGGTGAATGATCGTAGTTCCAACAGTAATGTGGAAGGAGGTAGTAGGGCCAGGTTTGGGAGGAAGTATGAGGAGCTCTGTTTTAGCCATGTTGAGTTTAAGGCGACGGAGGGCCATCCAGGATGATATAGCAGAGAGACATTCAGAAACTTTGGTTTGTACAGCAGGTGTAAGGTCGGGTGTTGAAAAGTATATTTGTGTGTCGTCAGCATAGAGGTGATAATTAAACCCAAAAGATGTTATTAGGTCACCTAGAGAGAATGTGTACAGAGAAAAGAGAAGAGGTCACAGGACAGAGCCCTGGGGTACCCCCACAGAGAGATCAATAGAGGAGGAGGAGGTGTTAGCAAAAGAGACACTGAAATTACGATGGGAGAGGTAGGATGAGATCCAGGATAGAGCTGTGTTCCGAATACCAAGAGTATGCAGAATATGAAGGAGAAGAGGGTGGTCCACGGTGTCAAATGCTGCAGAGAGGTCGAGTAATATGAGCAGAGTGTAATGACCTCTGTCTTTGGCAGCATGGAGGTCATCAGTTATTTTAGTGAGGGCTGTTTCCGTGGAGTGAGCAGTGCGGAAGCCAGATTGTAGAGGGTCTAGGAGAGAATAGGTGTTGAGAAAATGGAGCAAGCGAGAGAATACAAGACGTTCAAGGAGTTTAGAGGCAAAAGGCAGGAGGGAGACAGGTCGATAGTTAGAAAGACAGGTAGGGTCAAGCTTGCTTTTTTTAAGCAATGGTATGACTGTTGCATGTTTGAAGGAGGATGGAAAGGTTCCAGAGCAGAGGGAAGAGTTAAAAATGTGTGTGAGCATAGGGACTATAGTAGGAGCAAGAGGTTTTAGGAGATGGGAGGGAATGGGGTCAAGAGAGCAAGTGGTAGAGGGAGAAGAGGCGATCAACAGCAACACATCCTCCTCTGAGACCGTGGGAAAAGAGTCAAGGAAGGCAGGAGGAGAGTTAGGAAGAGGTGTAGGATGGGAGGAAGAAAGAGGGGATGTTCTGACGTATGGATTCCAAATTTTCCTTAAAATAGTCAGCAAAGTCCTGAGCGGAGATGGAGAAAGGAGAGGCAGCTGAGGGTGGTTTGAGTAGAGTATCAAAGACAGAGAACAGTCGGCGTGGGTTAGACTTGTGCATGTTGATTAGTGAAGAAAAGTAGGCTTGTTTAAGCTTGCGAGAGGGCAGAGTAGAAACAGGATAGCATAAATTTGTAGTGAAGGAAGTCTGCGAGAGTATGAGATTTCCTCCAGAGGCGTTCAGAGGAAAAGTGGAGGAACGCAGCATGCGCGTGTGGGAATTTAGCCAGGGTCTAGGGTTAGAAGGGCGAGGGCGACAGAGAGAAAGCGGGGCATGTAGATCAAGAGAGGAAGATAAGGCAGAGTTGTAGTTCCTGACCAGGTTGTCAGGGTCTGTAGCAGAGCTGAGAGAGGAGAGGGAGGAGCGTAAAGTGGACTCAAAGTCAGGTAAGTGAATAGAGCGCAGGTTTCTGCAGAACCAGGGGGTAGATGGAGGTGGAGAAGGGGAGAAGCCTTGTGGCCAACATATAATCTCTGACAACCGAATATATTTTGTTTTATTGTAATTTCAAAAGTTCTTGTATTGTTTCTTCACTGTTACTACCAATAAAATATTCATTACATAAAAAGGATAACTTGCCATTATATTTCACCTCCTAAGCTTTAGAATGCCAAATCAAAACGACAATATAAGAGTTGATCTGATTTGGGCTGTCAAGGAACCAATTATTTTATTGTCGTAATATCCGATTTCTGCTCTTGTTGGAATGAAACCGCTATAAACACAAAAAGGTGTGACGCAGGAAGGGAGGATGACACTAGACCCAGTGCTTTCAGCAGGAGGAATGTGTCTGACAGGACGCTCCCAGATGGTTCCTTGTGATTTAAACGGACCACAGAGGGAATGCAGCAGCTTTCAAAGATGCCATGAGATAGTCGGCTACAGGGTGAGGGTTAGACAACAGAAAATCATAGCAGATGTCATTACAAGATGACATCTGTAGGACTCTTCAGAGATCATTCAAGGGCATACACTGCTATTCACGTCTTTTTTCACAACTGACCCATTTAAAAAGGCACATCCCTGCAAAAAGCAGATGCAAAAGAAACTGAAAATAAGAGCGCTTTAAAAAAGGGGTTCCCCAAATACTATTAGAAATAATAAAACAAAGATTTAGGAACATAGCCCTATGTCTTACTTGTATGGGACTAAATTGCAGTTATTTTAAAAGTGGTCAAAAATATACATTAAAAAAAAAAAAAAAAGATTTTAAAACCATATAAAAAAATTATTGTAAATAGTTTGTTCAAACATTACAAAATATTGTGTATGCTAAAGCAGTGTGTGTAGAGCAGCTGTCCCTCACTATATAGGACAATCACGGACTTCCGATACGGGTTATCGCACTGTGATCATGCGTTAACAGTTATTGACCCAAATGGCAGATATCCCACGTTATCAGTTTGGCGACTCGGATCGGAGGTTAGTGAATCTCCACCATACGCCCTTATTCAATAGGCTGTGAAGTCGCATTTACATCAACAGAACTCCTATTCCCTGCCATGGGGAATAATATCCAGTTAGGGGTGTCAGGCGGCTTCTCTAAAAATGCTGGCACCATGGTGAAAGGTGCGACACGCTCGGGAAAAGTTGTTGGGAGGTATGTTATTTAGAAATGATCTGACAACCATTATGTATTTTTTTTCTAACTTTCCCTCCAGGTGTGCACTAATTTGTAAAAAAAAAATAATAAAAAAAATTCTAAGGACGGAGCGCCCTCCCCAGAATTATTTTTTATGAAATAGAATATGAAATGGTGCAAACCTGGTGAGAAATTTAGAAAATACGTAACAATCATTTATAAATAACATACCTGCAGTCACTCTCTCTTTCCCCTACCCTTATCCTCTCACCCCCACCCTCATCCACTCACTCCTCTCTCATTTTCTCTCCACCCATAACTAATTTTCTCCCCCCAATCCCGCTAATTTTTTACTGAACAGTGTCCAAATATAGGACAGTCCGGTTAAATACCGGACACATGGCAGCCCTATTTACAGTATAAAGAATTAGGGTACCTGCTTGCCATTAAAATACACAATGATTTCTGTATAGCAATCCCTTTCTACAGTGAAACCAATGTATGAAAAGAGATAATGGGGAAAGGCAGTTTCAGACCGGTCTGAGACATGTGCTCACAAGTGGGATTATTATCGACTGCATAGCAATGAAATTGTATTCTTGATTATTAATAACATAATATCTGTGTCTAATAACTCAGTGTTTTTGATTTCCATAGAGAAGACATTTGTATTTCCCAGTGGAGAACTGGCTTTCAACACAGAAAAGAGTTGTATGTATGCATAAACAATACAGAACATGATCTCACATCCTATCCTGTTTGTAGTTAACGGGCTGGAAGTTACAAATCCTGCTCAAATTTCCTGCAAAGCAACCCATATCAGGAAATGTTCCTCTGATTAACATTACTTTAAAATTTGAATCAGGAAGGGGGAAATTGCTGTAAATTTGGTAATCCGAGACGTATCCTCTCCACCACCCCCTTTAGGTCTAAGTGCATTACACAGGCGTTCCTTTCTGACTGGAGCTACAAACACAAAGCTTTATATGCCACGGAGACTGGTAACAGTAACGTGCCTCCATTCCCGGGACTGCCCGAGATGCTCTCGGGTTCACGTGCATATTTATTCAGTCTCAGCTATTTTTTAGCATCAACTTTCCCATAGTCAGGAAAATAAATCACATTTATGTATTTAGTATATTTTCATGAATACGCAATTTTTGTTGCCTGACGGATTTGGGCGCTTGCGGTTTGACATCTCTGCTACACGTTCTAATAATATAATACATTTAAGGTAAATAAAACAATATTCAGGAAGCAGTTACAGTTTTACAAAATATAAAGTAGGCAATATGAAGTTGAGTTCATATATGCAACATAAGCAATAGCTATATGACCACGGGCAACAATACATAATTGTTAATGGGATAACAATGGTTTAGATCTTCAAACAAAGCTTTGATATAAAATGTAGGCAGCAGAACCCATTGGGTAAAACACGTTACCAAGTCAATATTGGTAGGAAACAATGCAGAAGGGATATTAAACACTGAGTTCCATGCCGCGATCCAGCCTGTAATGTCACAAGTATTTTATTATTTATAAAAATGTTTTACCAGGAAGTAATACATTGAGTTACTAAATACATAAGTATTATACAAAGTTGGCCAATATCTCTATCTCACACACACACACCTCTAAGAAATAGTGAATAGAATAGAGAAAAAATAATATATATAATATCTAATATATCTGCTAGTTCTTGGGGATTTCAACTTCAATTGGCTTGACCCTAAAAACCACAAAATCCAGATACAACTCAAGTCACTTAACCTATCACAACTCCTTTCCCAATCCACACGGATAAACCTGAAATTGCATAACCAGTCCTTGATAGACTGGATTCTTTTCTCAAACCCCAGCAGAATCCAATCCTCTGGCATCCTTCCTGATATTTTCAGTGACCATGCAATAGTGTACTGTGTAAGGAAAATTAAACCGCCCCATTCAAGCCCTAAAGTTCTCCTCACTAGAACATTTAAAAACTTTAACCCACAACAGTTTCTGGATGACCTTACCAACTGCCCATGGCACAGAATCTATTTAATTCCCGACCCCGATTCTGCGCTCGACTATTTCCAATCCGAGTTCTTAAAACTCTGCGATACCCATGCTCCACTACGCAGAATAAGGATACGGGGGGCCCACCTTCCATGGGTTACACCTGACCTTATAGCACTCTACCAGTTCAGGGATGCCTTGTGGAAAAGCTACAAAGTAACTGGCACTACCAAGGATCTCAATCACTACAGATGCCTGCGGAACATGTGCACAAGGCAAACAAGGCACGCAAAAGCACATTATTACTCTGACAATCTCCACCAAAATACATCAAACCCAGCTAACTTCTGGAAGGTTATCAACAATATATTCCAGCCTTCTAACCATCAACAACCAAGTAATATCACTAAGGGGGATATTACTGACAAACCCCACTGACATTGCAAATGCACTCAATGATTACTTTGTGGGGTGTGCCACTAACTTATTAGCGAAACGCAGCCCAAACCACAAACCTGAATCTCATCCTGGGAGTACCCCTACAGTTTCACCCCCTCCCAACACTGCCCACAATTTTCAATTTGGCCCAGTATCTGAAGAGATTACACAAGCGCTCCTCAAACTAAAACTAAGCAGCCAATGCAGACCCAACTTACTACAATCAAGGTTCCTACGACTTGGTGCCCCAGCCATTGCCAAACCAATTGCTTCCATAGTCAACACTATCCTGTCTGCAGGCCATATCCCTAAGACCTGGAAAACTGCCAGAGTTGTTCCTTTCTTCAAAAGTGGGGACAAAAACTGTCTCAAATGTGTCCACTCCCAATTAAGCGATTACTATACCAAGACAAATTTCCCGAGCCAATTCTAATCTGGCTTTCGTCCCAAACACTCCACCGTAACTACCCTGCTAAAAGTTTGCAATGAAATCCAGTGTGGAATGGAACGGGGACAACTCACTGGTGCAGTATTCCTAGATATTGCAAAGGCTTTTGATACAGTTGATCATGCTATCCTGCTTAACAAACTCCAGAGCTCTGGAATAGGGAAGCATGCTTTAAACTGGTTTCAGCCCTACCTATCAGGTATATCCCAACATGTGTCCATCTCAGGCACTTACTCCAACCCCCTGGATATCACCTGTGGTGTCCCGCAAGGCTCTGTTCTGGGGCCCCTACTTTTCTCAGTGTTCATTAATGATCTTCCCACAGCTTGTAAGGAAGCCTCAATACACCATCCTATATGCACACAGCCATAGCCTCTCTGACCTTCAACACATACTTCAGTCTGACTTTTTGAGACTCGAAAACTGGATTTCCCAAAACAAACTGTTTTTAAACACTGACAAGACTAACAATGGCATTTGGGACCAAGACTAAATTTTTAAAGCGTCCAGCGACTGAGCTCCAGATTAGAACCAACGCTAACACCACCCTAACCCCTGTCACTAGTTTTAAATACCTGGGCTTATGGTTCGACTCCCACTTAACATTCGGGATGCACATTGATACCCTGACAACCAAGACCTATGCCAAACTAGGGGTACTTTACAGGAACAAATCCTCCCTAAGTCTCCTGGTCAGAAAGCGTATCGCACAGCAGATGCTAATGCCAATTATTGACTATGGAGACATAGTATATGGCTCGGCACCTCAAACCCACCTTAGCAAACATGACACCCTCTACAATTCAATTTGTCGTTTTGTTCTCCAATGCAACTACAACACACATCACTGCGAAATGCTCAAAGAACTAGATTGGTCAACACTAGAGTCTAGGCGCAAAGTTCACCTTTCCTGTCTTGCCTTTAAATGCTTTATGGGCAAGCTACCCAGCTATCTGAACAAGCTCCTCACCCCTACCACATGCAGTACTTATCACCTGAGATCAGACTCCAAAAGACTGTTCATGGTCCCAAGGCTCAACAAAGTATCCGGACGTTCCTCTTTCTCCTACCGTGCACCCCAAAACTGGAACAACCTACCAGAGACTCTCACATCCACCAGCAGTTTAAGTTCTTTCAAATCTAAGGCTGTCTCACATTTTAATCTGGTCTGTAACTGTTTCATACACCCATAATACATTTTTTTTTTTAACTGTGCATGCAATGTCTTGTATATAATGTATACCCTGTTCATTTATGTAACCATGTATTATTTGTCTTAACTCTGTGCCCAGGACATACTTGAAAATGAGAGGTAACTCTCAATGTATTACTTCCTGGTAAAATATTTTATAAATAAATATGTCAAAAGGCACACAGTGAAATACCTATATATCTCTTTATCCCTTGAAAAAGGATCATTTAGTTAAACCCTTTGGCCAAAGCATTTTAAGCCTGCGAGCCACATCAAGGCTTGACCAAATATTGCAGGTCCTAACACTAACTGATTAAAATTCTTATTTACCTCTATAATCAGAGGAAGAATAATCGCATTGGATCTGTCACAACCAGCTGCATGAAAAAGACTTGTTCATTTGGAAAGTGACACTTGATTCATTACATGGGGGACAAAGTTGCTGTGTGAGTACTGGTCCAACAGCAACGAGACGTTTCTGTATAAGTTTATAAGCTGGGTCAGTACCCAGGGAGTTACTCAAACTGTGATCTTGTCCATCGGGGGAATGATCACACACAAATGCTGGACTTCGATGGGACTTTATTTCATTTGGAGTTTCTGTGTGATAGTGCCCTGAGCGGCACTATCAGTGTTTGATAAATAACCCCCACAGTGTTGGAAGAGACATTGTTTCCTCTATGTCGAATAACTCTGTTTTCCTTGCAACTCCCAATGCTCCTTGAAGCCAAAAGAACAACATTCTCTCTGCACTATGGTCAGGGAAGAATTACAGGCAAATGTCTTTTCTGCAGTATGGGCAGAATAAACAGCGTGGTTAAATTGTCTGGCACATTCTGTCTGACTAACATATGTCAAACTGGGGAGCCTACGCTGTTCAAGATTAAAACAAAATAAAAAAATAAACAGAGATACAACTGTCTTCATCATGATTTAAAGGCAATTACTTGCATGAAGCCAGAAGAAAAGAGCTCCTTCTGTACTTCTGGGTGACCTTTTTCCCATTTCTAAATTTAAATCAAGCACAATACACACTGTTTTGCTCAGCTTTTACTCACCAACTCATAGCAGTTGGTACAATGAAGTGCATTGTTTTAACAGTTAATTAAATCTTTTCTACGATTTCAATGGATTTGGCAATGTAACAAGGTTGACTTGTGTGTTGCAAAATGGTTCAATAATTCAAAATGAACAAGTTATTCTACCCACAAAGCTTCTCCTTCACACCCACAACCCTCTCTGTTGCAAAATGCAGAGCAGCACAAATTTGGGCATCAGGATCACATGCTCACAGCACGAAGTGACAATCGTATCTTTCTCCTTGCTAAGCGGGAACGCTAGAATATGGTATAGCGCACTGAGACGGGTACATGGGCAATGTGAGTGAGGGTAAAGATAAAAGACCCAGTGCCACTCAGCCACACGTTGGACTGGTAAAAGCCCTAAATATTGACCTCATCGATCATTTTAATGTTGATTTAATAGTTTGATATGAAGAGCTAATGGGAAAGGGACCTCAAATAAACAACAATAAAACAAACCCCAAAGCACATCCACTGGGATTCATTATTTGATTAATTTCCAAGTTTTTTCTTCTAAAAAGTAATGGTCATTTAGGTTAATGTTTTTGGACGTAACAGGTTAAGTCTGTCGCCACAGCAAGGTGACCCGTTCAGCAGGTACCAACACTATCAATGTTATACCGTGTCCTCTGTATTTCCTCCGCAAGAGAAAAGTGGCAACAAAACAATGATAAAGTCACTAGCATGGGATGCGTGTGTCCCATCCTGAGTTTACGTTCACTCATCCTGCCCTATTTAGTCAGCAGGTCACAGTACACACAGGTACGCTCAGTAATCAGTGAGCGGTTTCCTCCCCAGGGGAAGATGGGGAGGACCTTTGCAGCAGCAATAACCTTGGGAAGTGTATATATTTGTTCGTGCACTTTTCTTAGGGCAATTCAGTTTTTTTTTTTTTAGCTCTCATATAGCACATAATTCTAAATTGTAACCCCATAGGCACCGCAACCATGTCATGCAACATGTTTTGGCCAAAGGATTGAACTAAAATCATAAACTACAAATTCCATAGTTCTCCACTGCAGTCCTAACCCCCCCTACCCCCAAAACAGGTCAGATTAAGGATATCCCTGCTTCAGCACAGGTGACTCAATCAAAAACTGAGCCACCTGTGCTGAAGCAAGGATATCCCGAAAACCTGACCTGTTGGAAGGGGGGTGGAGTTGAGAACCCCTGTGTTATGGGGTGTGGCACCCCAGGATGTAGTAGCCATTTCATTCTATTTGCTTGGTTTTCATTGGGCGATCGCGGTTGGCGCCCCTGGGGAGCACAGACTCCTCCCCTTCTGTCATTAGTGAGGCCGTGATCACTCCCGAGGACCGGTCACGTGATTGCATACCAAAGACCCTCCAGCACTTAGCAAAGGGTTAAGAGGCTCCACAATAATTATTTCACAACAATATTTCTCAGACACACACACACACACACACACACACAGTAAAGGTTGCAAGTCAGTAAGCGTTGCGCCACTGGCAGATTTTATTTACTATGGCAAACATGTCCTTCTTATTTATGTATTACGTTTACGATGTACAGTACAACATTTTGTTTCAGAGTTTAATATTTAGGAAAATTGCACTTGGGATGAAAACTGCATCACAAGACCATTTCCATAGTATTGTAGTGTGATGAATAAGAAAGACCTCCCTCTCTCTCTGATAAATCTTGTTGAGAACATTTTGTGTCTAATAAATAAGTCAGGAGAGTACTTCTTGCAATTTATTACATCTGCTCCTTGTTTTCCACGGCTGCAGTTGTGGCCAGGAATTTAACCCACTTTTGATTCGAGATGGACCCATAAAACATGGATTGCCTTCCAATGTGAGGCACTATAAAAAAAAACAAAAAAATTTTAAAAAAACAAGGAAAGAGCGGAAACTGAAAGGTCTCACAATGTAAAATCCATGCAGTTCAAACTTCTAATTCCACTGTGCACATTTACACAGCAATGTACAGTATGTGCTGGTACCTTAACAGGCAGATCACATGACCAATGGTTACATCACAGTGGTCATGTGACTTCATTGTTGTTTGTTTTTTTTAAAGTGTAAAAAAAGGTGAAATGTTGCAACTTTCGCGGAATTTTAAAGGGGGGAAAACAAGATGTGTGAATTGGTTATATTTCCCGAAAAACGTTGCAAACCGATTTTAAAGCGCTCACATCTCTACATGAAAGCGACCATACATTGGAAGCACGTTGGCAAAGCTTTAGCGTGCCACCCATGGGTGGGAATAAAGTTGTGCTAAATCTTGGCACCCTTTTTGGGATCTGAGACTTTGTATGTATTGCATTCTCTCACATTTTTCATGGTCATTTAATAAATGTAAGAGGTTTGCAAATGTAGGCCCGAAACATTAACTGAAGAATGCCAAATATCAGAAAATGTCCCTATCAGAGACAAAGGACAATCCGAAATATTAAAGTTCTAGTGATCAGAGCTATGTAATTAAGCTGGTTTGAAAACATACAAGTCAAAAACATACTGACATCAATCCTAAGTATGAAGTATGTAATTAGTGAAAAGGCAAAGAAAAGATGATTTGTAAATAATAATGATGATTATTTTTGGAATAGCCTAAGGCTGGGGCCATGGTAACTTCGTTCACGCGGAGCCTGTGAAGTAACCCGCGTGAAGCGGATGCTTTCCCTGGCCATGGTGGGCGGGCAGTGGGGGCGTTACGGGTTCGTCTGCATTTAGCGAACCGCTCACGTGACCGCCCTGTCGCGCCAAGAAATCAGTTTAAACTGATTTCTTGTGCAACGCGCACCCCCTCTCGCACGCACGCCATCACTGCCTTAAGGCAGTCTGATCGCTCAGCGTGCGGACGCATCCGCATGGTCTGCGGCACCATGGCCCCAGCCGTAGTCTTTACATTCTCCATAAGATCAATATTAAGTGAAACAATTTCCCACTGGGATCACAGACGTTCCTGCAATCAGAAGCTATAATTAGTGAGAACAAAGGCTGCTAGGCTGAGTGACCCAGCTCCAGGAGTCTTCTATTACAAATGTGTTGTTAAATTGGCTCACAATCTGCCGTCCCCGAACTGTATGCCCAGGAGTAAAACAAACTACTGCAACAAAATGAACTTCCACAGAAAAACAAGTTACAGATGTTCAGCTTCAGAATACACCCCCGGATCAAGTGTCTGTCATTGAACACCGAGCACGGGGAGCTGGCGGCTGGAACCGGATATTCTGTTTCATGGCCCAGGCGTATGTTGTACTGTATGTACGCGCGTGTGTATGTGTGTATACACACATACAAATACATGTCTCAGACCGGTCTAAAACCCTGCTTTTCCCCATTCTCTTTTAGCATACAATGCATCCTCTGCAGCCAGGGATTATGGGAAATGACATGCAAATGAGCATTTACAGCATCGCTTTTTCCTTCTTGTCCAGAACATGGATAACATGGAATCTATACATTACTCATTCCTAAACAGACTTAATACAGCTGCAATTGCAAAACTGCTGCAGTCCCATCGAGTAAGACATGACAGACATTTTGGAGTTCCATAAAAAAAAAAAAGTGTATTTACAGGCCAATAAATAAAACAATTTAGAAAATGAGAAAATATTTTTTTCCTTTAGGCTTATTTGAACGGCGTCAAAGGTGGTTAGTCTGTCAAATTTAGAGAAGCCTATTGCACAGACAAAAAAAATTCCATACAACATTTTTATTAATTTAGTGATAAATTGTTGAGAGTTTAAGCTTTTTAAAGCACATCAAATAGCCGGGCAGATGTTAGCAGCACATTGTCCATTCTGGAAACAATATGCATTTTTATACATATCTAGGTTTATTTAAGTGTTAAATCAATATGAACCTCCATAAAATCGGTAATAAAGACACCAGATGTTTAAGATAAACAAAGACTGTAGTAGTGGACTGATCCCCAGCTGGGACTGACTCAGACCCATATTTAATTTCCTAAACATGAGTGCGCAAGTCATGTGTTAAAGTAACAGTTTTTAAGAAAATGCTCAAACTCCGGCTTTAGATTATGCAGAATCCAGGGAGAAGGGATATTATTTCCTGCCAATAGCACACAGACAAATGCATTAGGTAAGCAGAATCCCAAATCACCACACGCTTTACATTTGTGGAACTTGCTTAAGAAGATAGCATGAGCAAGTTAAACATTACAGGAAGTTGGGAGGAAAGTTAAACAAGTAATAACAGTGTTTTTAAGCAATGACGTGTATTATTATTATTATTATCCTTCTTATTAGGTGCATCTGGAAAACAATATTGGAGTCCAGCAGTGAAGAATAATGTCATTGATTTTCAGAATTGAAAGCTATGCTTAAGGAATGTTCAACTCCTCACTGGCAGTTAATGGTTTGCAAACTTTGGCCCAGACAAGCCTCATTGCATATTCCTGTATTAATGTTATGAGCCGAACGTTTGGGCTACATTGGTCAAGTTTAACACCATTAAATAACTGGCAAAAGTTCTTGAGACTAATACAGCAGCAATGACCCGGCACCTCTTGAACAAAAAAAAAAAAAGTGGAAGTTTAGGGTTTGTAGGTCACAAAAAGTGGCAATATTCAGAAACTCACACTGCTACTTTGTTCACAGTGAACAAACTGGAGGGCAGAAAAAGATTTCCAGTGCAGAATTGCATTATCCTCCTTCCTAACTGCACCAGGCCATTATCCTCCTTCCTAACTGCACCAGGCCATTATCCACCTTCCTAACTGCACCAGGCCATTATCCTCCTTCCTAACTGCACCAGGCCATTATCCTCCTTCCTAACTGCACCAGGCCATTATCCTCCTTCCTATCTGCACCAGGCCATTCTCCTCCTTCCTAACTGCACCAGGCCATTATCCTCCTTCCTAACTGCACCAGGCCATTATCCACCTTCCTAACTGCACCAGGCCATTATCCACCTTCCTAACTGCACCAGGCCATTATCCACCTTCCTAACTGCACCAGGCCATTATCCACCTTCCTAACTGCACCAGGCCGTTATCCACCTTCCTATCTGCACCAGGCCGTTATCCTCCTTCCTAACTGCACCAGGCCGTTATCCTCCTTCCTAACTGCACCAGGCCATTATCCTCCTTCCTAACTGCACGTAACTATTAGCAAACCCCAGGAAGAAACTAGAAACAATCCCACCTGGAAACATTCTGGAGTTCCATTAAGTGAAAGCAATTAGCCATTTTAAACCTTCAAACACTGTATCGGGGGTTTCGGAATTAAAGGCTGGTTTTCCTGGTAAGGGTATCCAGCCATGGACACAAACAACCCTGAAGCATTTTTTGTGACCCATTTCTATGTAAAATCACAAAAATATTTTTAAACAGAAAACTTTGAGATAAATTCCCAAAGAACTGTGTCACCAGGGCAGGTAAAAGGGGAATTGAACCGCTAAATCAAAAAATAAAAATCTACCAGACTAGAAAAATTGTTTGGATCAGCAAATTCACTGGAAAAAAACAAACTTTAGCATTGTGTAGTAATTTTCACAAGGAATGTGTGTGTGTGTGTGTGTGTGTGTGTGTGTGTGTGTGTGTGTGTGTGTGTGTGTGTGTGAGTGAGAGAGAGAGAGAGAGAGAGCGAAGAGAGAGAGAGAGAGAGGAGAGAGAGGGCGAAGAGAGAGAGAGGAGAGGGCGAAGAGAGAATATGAGTGAGTGCGTGAAAGTGTGAGTGCGTGAAAGTGTGAGTGCGTGAAAGTGTGAGTGCGTGAAAGTGTGAGTGCGTGAAAGTGTGAGTGCGTGAAAGTGTGAGTGCGTGAAAGTGTGAGTGCGTGAAAGTGTGAGTGCGTGAAAGTGTGAGTGCGTGTCAGGGGGAGCATCCTTCAGTGTAACGCACGGCTTTCTCAGAGTTGGACAGGAAATTAGAAATCAAACAAAGGGCCAGTTTGTATTCCTCTGTATTCCACTGTATCTAGTACCCTGTAAACTCAAATCCGAGTGAAATAATACTGTTTTCACTGTTCTGTGTTTTCAAGGACATTGTCAGACTCGTGCAAAAACACCAACACACCAATATAACGACGAACAGACGGACGGACGGACGCTAATGTAGAAGCCTTGTACACAAAAAGGCAAAACAACAATATATAACAATATATTTCTCTATACACATGCTGGCAGCTGGAAACCTTCCCTGCGTACAGTACTCACATTACACATTGTTACTCACTGCGTCTGGGAAAGTCAACATTACACACACCGGCCCCCCGGGCACAGGCAGGGAGCAGGCAGGGGCACGGGGAGGGTTAAGGGGGGCAAAGGCGGGGGGGAGGGGGGCAAAGGCGGGCGGGGGGGTGGGGCGAAGGCGGGGGGAGGGGGGCGAAGGCGGGGGGAGGGGGGCGAAGGCGGGGCGAAGGCGGGGGGAGGGGGGCGAAGGCGGGGGGAGGGGGGCGAAGGCGGGGGGGAGGGGGGCGAAGGCGGGGGGGAGGGGGGCGAAGGCGGGGGGGAGGGGGGCGAAGGCGGGGGGGAGGGGGGCGAAGGCGGGGGGGAGGGGGGCAAAGGCGGGGGGAGGGGGGCAAAGGCGGGGGGAGGGGGGCAAAGGCGGGGGGGAGGGGGGCAAAGGCGGGGGGGAAGGGCGACGGCGGCGGGGGGGGGGAAGGGCGACGCAGGCAGGGGGCAGGGACGCAGGCAGGGACAGGGGGGCGGCGCAGGCAGGGGGGGACAGGAGAGGGCGCAGGCAGTGGGGGGACAGGGGGGCGCAGGCAGTGGGGGGACAGGGGGCGCAGGCAGGGGGGGACAGGGGGCGCAGGCAGGGGGGGCAGGGACGCAGGCAGGGGGGGACAGGGGGCGCAGGCAGGGGGGGACAGGGGGCGCAGGCAGGGGGGGCGCGCAGGCAGGGGGGACGAAGGCAGGGGGGCGAAGGCAGGAGGCGCAGGCAGGGAGCAGAGAGGGGGCGCAGGCAGGGAGCAGAGAGGAGGCGCAGGCAGGGAGCAGAGAGGAGGCGCAGGCAGGGGGGTAGGGGGGGCGCAGGCAGGGGGGTAGGGGGGGCGCAGGCAGGGGGGGCGCAGGCAGGGGGCAGCAGAGAGGGGGCGCAGGCAGGGAGCAGAGAGGGGGCACAGGCAGGGGGGCAGGGAGGGCGCAGGCAGGGCGCAGGCAGGGGGCAGCAGAGAGGGGGCGCAGGCAGGGGGGCAGGGAGGGCGCAGGCAGGGGGCAGCAGAGAGGGGGCGCAGGCAGGGAGCAGAGAGGGGACGCAGTCTGCGCATAGTTACCTTCATAGCACAGAATGCCGATGCCGTTATTCATCTTGTCCAGGTACTGGTAGTTCAACAGGTCCATCTTCATACAAAGCATTTATCGGGGCGGCAGGAAAGACCCGCTTCCTTACCGCACCCAGAAACGAGGAGAGACGGGGGTCCGGGGTCAGGGTGAGGGGTCAGGCTCCGGCGACTTCCCAAGCTCAGCAGCACCGGCAGCAACAGTCCAAATGTGCATGAGAAGAGCAGGAAATCCCGGAGCGGCGCGCGCTGGAAATCCCGGAGCGGCGCGCGCTGGAAATCCCGGAGCGGCGCGCGCTGGAAATCCCGGAGCGGCGCGCGTTGGAAATCCCGGAGCGGCGCGCGCTGGAAATCCCGGAGCGGCGCGCGCTGGAAATCCCGGAGCGGCGCGCGCTGGAAATCCCGGAGCGGCGCGCGCTGGAAATCCCGGAGCGGATCGGGCGGGCAGGCACTGGAAATCCCGGAGTGGCTCGGGCAGGCGCTGGAACGGCTCACGCCGGAAACGCCGCGTGCGCCCCGGGTCCGGTTGTAGTTTCCGTTTGGTTCGAAGTGTTTTTAGATCAGAGGAATAACAGGAGGACGGAGCGGGTAAATGCTGAGGAGAAGAAGCAGTTCTCACAGCCCCGCTGCGAGGAAACTGCACTGACACGCGGGCGGGGCGCACTGAGCATGCGCACTGACAGCAGGCGGAGTTTGGTATGACAGCAGGCGGGGAGCACCGAGCATGCGCACTGACTGCAGGCGGGGAGCACTGAGCATGCGCACTGACGGCAGGCGGGGAGCACTGAGCATGCGCACTGACAGCAGGCGGGGAGCACTGAGCATGCGCACTGACACATCAATCCTTGACATACAAACATGTTCCAGGAAAGGAAGCAGTGAGCCCACTGGGAGAAAAGCAACATATAAATAATACCTTTATTATTACTACTATCAGGAATGGAAACTGCATCAGTTATCTTTTAGGATTAGTCATGTTTTGCAGAGTGTGTGGTGTGTGTGTGTGGTGTGTGGTGTGTGTGGTGTGTGTGTGGTGTGTGTGTGTGTGGTGTGTGTGTGTGTGGTGTGTGTGTGGTGTGTGTGTGTGTGGTGTGTGTGTGTGTGTGGTGTGTGTGTGTGTGGTGTGTGTGTGTGTGTGTGTGTGGTGTGTGTGTGTGTGTGTGGTGTGTGTGTGTGTGTGGTGTGTGTGTGTGTGTGGTGTGTGTGTGTGTGTGGTGTGTGTGTGTGTGGTGTGTGTGGTGTGTGTGGTGTGTGGTGTGTGTGTGGTGTGTGGTGTGTGTGTGTGTGTGTGGTGTGTGTGTGGTGTGTGGTGTGTGTGTGGTGTGTGTGTGTGTGTGGTGTGTGTGTGTGTGTGGTGTGTGTGTGTGTGTGGTGTGTGTGTGTGTGGTGTGTGTGTGTGTGTGGTGTGTGTGTGTGTGTGGTGTGTGTGTGTGTGTGGTGTGTGTGTGTGTGTGTGGTGTGTGTGTGTGTGGTGTGTGTGTGTGTGGTGTGTGTGTGTGTGGTGTGTGTGTGTGTGGTGTGTGTGTGTGTGGTGTGTGTGTGTGTGGTGTGTGTGTGTGTGGTGTGTGTGTGTGTGGTGTGTGTGTGTGTGGTGTGTGTGTGTGTGGTGTGTGTGTGTGTGGTGTGTGTGTGTGTGGTGTGTGTGTGTGTGGTGTGTGTGTGTGTGGTGTGTGTGTGTGTGTGTGTGGTGTGTGTGTGTGTGGTGTGTGTGTGTGTGGTGTGTGTGTGTGTGGTGTGTGTGTGTGTGTGTGTGGTGTGTGTGTGTGTGGTGTGTGTGTGTGGTGTGTGTGTGGTGTGTGTGTGGTGTGTGTGGGGTGTGTGTGGTGTGGTGTGGTGTGTGAGTGTGATTTGTGTGATTTGTGTGTGTGTGTGTGTATAGGTGTGTAGGTGTAGGTGTGTGTTGTGTGTGTGTGTGTGTGTGTGTGTAGGTGTGTGTGTGTGTGTGTGTGTGTGTGTGTGTGTGTGTGTGTGTGTGTGTGTGTGTGTGTGTGTGTGTGTGTGTGTGTGTGTGTGTGTGTGTGAATACATTAGGTTGCAATCACAGATAAAAACAGTGCATATACTGTACGAATGTTAAGTTTATCCTTGCCTGCTTTATTCAGTGTATCTCGAAAGCTCGCACAAATAAAAGCATTTCGTTAGCCACAGAACGGTATTGTCTATTAGTTTTTGATTATTAAAGTTCGGCTAATACACACGCACACAAAAAAATACCAGGATTACTACATATAACATTGTAATCGTCATAGTGACAGCAGAAGCCTAGAGAGCACAATTATAGGACCCGTGAATGCGACTGGGACAGGATGAGTGTACGGTACAGAGCAGAGAAATTAACTCTAAACCAGAGTCAACGGGAGCAAAAACAGCAAAAAAAACAGCAAATCGTGTCCGTTGAACAAAGTCCTGAAGAGATCAGATGTGGTTCTGGCTCGCAGGGAGCGCGAAGGCGTGCAACTGCTTTGGGGAAAAACAACCTCCGCTGTCCTAAAATCACGCCGCCTAGAAAACAAGCGTACTACGCGGGCGCAGTCTCGGGAACCTCCGCGAGTCTTCAAGCACCGCCAGCAAATCACCACAACCTTCTGCAACAGCGACCGATGGCTGAGGTTGACGGCTAGCTTAAATTCTAGAAGCAAAATTAGCGTCAACTCCAACCTCCCCCCGTCTCCTGGACACCGATCAGACTGCGCAGGAATCCTTTGCATGGACTATTGGGCTCACCCCGCTCCACCTCCAGATACGCGGTTTTTATTTTGACACATTGTGAGTGTTTTTAATCCCTCATTGTAGCCAATACTTTGTATTAAATGTACTACACCATGAGGTGGTTTTATTTTGCGCTTAATTTCTAGAGGTATATATAGACACCCACCTTAATGGGATCGGCTGTGCACCGTGCTCCATCCCACTATGAGCAGCCACTACCTTTTGTTCCAACATTCCCCCTTATTCCAGTGCTGTATCGCAGTGCAAAGCGGAGCCTGCCCAGGGTGCCCTGACTGCTGTATCGCAGTGCAAAGCAGAGCCTGCCCAGGGTGCCCTGACTGCTGTATCGCAGTGCAAAGCAGAGCCTGCCCAGGGTGCTCTGACTGCTGTATCACAGTGCAAAGCAGAGCCTGCCCAGGGTGCCCTGACTGCTGTATCGCAGTGCAAAGCAGAGCCTGCCCAGGGTGCTCTGACTGCTGTATCACAGTGCAAAGCGGAGCCTGCCCAGGGTGCCCTAACTGCTGTATCGCAAAGCGGTGCCTGCCCAGGGTGCCCTGACTGCTGTATCGCAGTGCAAAGCGGAGCCTGCCCAGGGTGCTCTGACTACTGTATCGCAGTGCAAAGCGGAGCCTGCCCAGGGTGCCCTGACTGCTGTATCGCAGTGCAAAGCAGAGCCTGCCCAGGGTGCTCTGACTGCTGTATCACAGTGCAAAGCAGAGCCTGCCCAGGGTGCCCTGACTGCTGTATCGCAGTGCAAAGCAGAGCCTGCCCAGGGTGCCCTGACTGCTGTATCGCAGTGTAAAGCGGAGCCTGCCCAGGGTGCCCTGACTGCTGTATCGCAGTGCAAAGCGGAGCCTGCCCAGGGTGCCCTGACTGCTGTATCACAGTGCAAAGCAGAGCAAGCCCAGGGTGCCCTGACTGCTGTATCGCAGTGCAAAGCGGAGCCTGCCCAGGGTGCCCTGACTGCTGTATCGCAGTGCAAAGCAGAGCCTGCCCAGGGTGCTCTGACTGCTGTATCACAGTGCAAAGCGGAGCCTGCCCAGGGTGCCCTGACTGCTGTATCGCAGTGCAAAGCGGAGCCTGCCCAGGGTGCCCTAACTGCTGTATCGCAAAGCGGTGCCTGCCCAGGGTGCCCTGACTGCTGTATCGCAGTGCAAAGCGGAGCCTGCCCAGGGTGCTCTGACTGCTGTATCGCAGTGCAAAGCGGAGCCTGCCCAGGGTGCCCTGACTGCTGTATCGCAGTGCAAAGCAGAGCCTGCCCAGGGTGCTCTGACTGCTGTATCACAGTGCAAAGCAGAGCCTGCCCAGGGTGCCCTGACTGCTGTATCGCAGTGCAAAGCAGAGCCTGCCCAGGGTGCCCTGACTGCTGTATCGCAGTGCAAATCGGAGCCTGCCCAGGGTGCCCTGACTGCTGTATCACAGTGCAAAGCAGAGCAAGCCCAGGGTGCCCTGACTGCTGTATCGCAGTGCAAAGCGGAGCCTGCCCAGGGTGCCCTGACTGCTGTATCACAGTGCAAAGCGGAGCCTGCCCAGGGTGCCCTGACTGCTGTATCACAGTGCAAAGCGGAGCCTGCCCAGGGTGCTCTGACTGCTGTATCACAGTGCAAAGCAGAGCCTGCCCAGGGTGCCCTGACTGCTGTATCGCAGTGCAAAGCAGAGCCTGCCCAGGGTGCTCTGACTGCTGTATCACAGTGCAAAGCGGAGCCTGCCCAGGGTGCCCTAACTGCTGTATCGCAAAGCGGTGCCTGCCCAGGGTGCCCTGACTGCTGTATCGCAGTGCAAAGCGGAGCCTGCCCAGGGTGCTCTGACTGCTGTATCGCAGTGCAAAGCGGAGCCTGCCCAGGGTGCCCTGACTGCTGTATCGCAGTGCAAAGCAGAGCCTGCCCAGGGTGCTCTGACTGCTGTATCACAGTGCAAAGCAGAGCCTGCCCAGGGTGCCCTGACTGCTGTATCGCAGTGCAAAGCAGAGCCTGCCCAGGGTGCCCTGACTGCTGTATCGCAGTGTAAAGCGGAGCCTGCCCAGGGTGCCCTGACTGCTGTATCGCAGTGCAAATCGGAGCCTGCCCAGGGTGCCCTGACTGCTGTATCACAGTGCAAAGCAGAGCAAGCCCAGGGTGCCCTGACTGCTGTATCGCAGTGCAAAGCGGAGCCTGCCCAGGGTGCCCTGACTGCTGTATCACAGTGCAAAGCGGAGCCTGCCCATGGATGCTGGGATTCTTGTTTGCTTGCTCATTTCCCAGGATGTGGTTGGCTTTGTTGTGAGTAGGACCTAGTACTGGAAGATTGCAGATGTTTATACAGATGCAGTTGAGTCATCACAGACAAGATATAAATCACAGGGATCACAGTGAGAAAGGTAATATGTCCCCTAACCTTCTGAGCATTATGTGATAAAAACACATGCAGTAAATATCCAATAACCAAATATAGTGAGGGGGGGGGGGGTAATGTGCACACACACACACACACACACACACACACACACACACACACACACACACACATTGAATGCTATGTTCTGGCGTACAAATATTTATCATAATTTGTAAAGAGCCAACTTTTCCCACAACGCAGTACAATGGGGGGTACAGATCATTACATAAACAGGAGTTGCATAAAAATATGGCCAAACAAGTGCAAAAAAATACAAAGAGATAATGATGGCCCTGCTCGTGAGCGCTTACAATCTAGATATTTATTTTAAAAAAAGAGCTGTAAGCCAATAAAATAATATGTCTCTACTTCAAAGAGTTTACAAATGATATATTTTTTGGTGCCTGGATGTTTGTAAGTTAATTGCTCAAGGTCAAAAATAACTTGTATTTGGATCTGACTCAAGTTCACCGACTTCAAAGATACTCCCCCTACTAGTGCAGTGTATTCTTGCACAGATAATACATTTAATTAGCAGGGCTGCAAAAAACATTACATTCAAAGTGCAACGAAAGTACATAAGCAAGTAAAATATTCTTAAGAAAACAGTTTTGTTTTTCCAGAAAAGCAGGTCTGATCTGTAAAACCGACACTCGTTTTTCTGTTCACCAGGAGGCCTTTCTTAAACAGGTTAAATACCGTACACTTCTAGCACAAAACAATGAACATACACTGGGGAATTTAGAATTCACACAATGTTGCTAAAAATTCAAGATACGCCAAGTAGTTTTTTGAATTCCAGTCGAAGAATCATGTTTGAAATAGTAGCACTTACACAAAAGGGAATATGCAAATCTTTACTGTTCTCACTAGCAGTGAGAATTTAACCAATTAACAGATGCAGCAGATTTTCAAATGGATAATTTTACCGTTTACGAGTCACAAGAAGTACTAGCCAAGTATTACCCAAAGAAGTATCAATCCTAATGCTATGATAGTTCTATGGGCTTTATAAGAGCAGTACCGCTGAGTAAGCAGAAAGGAAACAACCTTGATACCAAGAGGTGAGCAGAGGTATAGTGAGGGATTGGAGTGGGATTATTCAGAGGGGCAGAGGTATAGTGTGGGATTGGAGTGGGATTATTCAGAGGGGCAGAGGTATAGTGTGGGATTGGAGTGGGATTATTCAGAGGGGCAGAGGTATAGTGAGGGATTGGAGTGGGATTATTCAGAGGGGCAGGGGTATAGTGAGGGATTGGAGTGGGATTATTCAGAGGGGCAGAGGTATAGTGTGGGATTGGAGTGGGATTATTCAGAGGGGCAGAGGTATAGTGTGGGATTGGAGTGGGATTATTCAGAGGGGCAGAGGTATAGTGAGGGATTGGAGTGGGATTATTCAGAGGGGCAGGGGTATAGTGAGGGATTGGAGTGGGATTATTCAGAGGGGCAGAGGTATAGTGTGGGATTGGAGTGGGATTATTCAGAGGGGCAGGGGAGGGCAGATATTTTATACAGATCCCAAAGAGATTAACATAGCAAAGTGTCATGTCCAAGGAAAATCTCTTGAAAAGATGGAGTTAAAGGAGCAATACACGCAATAACGCAAGTGTTTTTATTTTTAATAAATCAGTTCTGTAGTATTAGATAATAATTACCAACTTTTTTTTATTTAAAAATTCAACTCAGTGCCATTTTTAATGAGACCAGCAAGTGCAAGTGCTGCTGAGAGGAGCGACTCCCAGAAAGAAATCCCTATTGTGCACAACAGACAACAGACAAATATATACACAATACTTTACTGATAACCTTAGAGCGAGGTCCCTCTCTTTTGTCCAGGCCATTTTTAATGAGCATTAATATACTGAGCATCCTTTGATTTCTATAGCAGGCTTTAGCACACCTCCCCAGCAGTGCAAGATATTTGCAACACTTTTCTGGTTGTGATAATTTGTTGACAATATTCCAAGCAGTTTGAGTGGTAAACTGTAACAATAGATAACAGTACCTTAGTAATATAAGAATACATTGTAGCTGCTGAGTTACACCGACTGAAGGCTTTTTTTTTTAATTGAAAGGTAGCCATTTAGTGAACCCTGAGAAAAAGGATTTTGCTGATCCATCAAGGGAGAATAAAATCGTTTCGGCAGCTTAGGTAATTAATTTTCAATAAAAGGTGATCAAATGCTGCATATATTAAAACAAAGTTGTTTTTTTAAGCTGCTGGGATTGCCTCGTTAAAATGCCCTATTGATACAAGTCATTCAAACCACAGCAGAACTGAAGAGAAAGGTCGCGTATGTTCAGATTTTGAGCCTCAATAAAACAGAGAGTGGCTGTCGGTAATGTCACAGCACATTTCTGCAGTGATCAAATGGCTCCATAAAAAGTATTCTTGTATGCCACATACATTACTGCATTGGAATGTATTAGCTCTTCCCAGACAAAGTCCCATAAGACGTGCGAGTGGTTCGGTGAGCTCTGCACCACTTTTAAAAGGAAATCGCGTCAGTGGCAAACCTACAGAACAGTGCTGAGTACATCACCAATCTGCGTGGCTTGGATCTGGAAAAGCAAATACCATTAATAAAACATCATGGGCCTTGCAATTTCTGGGACCAATATTACATTTTGTAATTTGCAACACCTGCAATAGCCATTAAAGTATCCTTTCCAGACTAATTCATACTAGCTTGTGATATTGGTTTGACATTTTTAAAGCAAAACAAAGTAGATTTTTGTGCATGTGTCGTCTGAATGAGGAGGAGGAGGAGGATGGCCACTTTTAGTAATACAGCGCCACCTGGTGCTTAACTTGTGAACGTTCATTTCATATGGCAGGATTGCAGTTAAATGTTCAAGTTTAAAACATTTTCTTCTAGGTAATCTTACAGCACCCACCCACCTATCCCAGCACCCACCCACCTATCCCACCTTTTATAATGGATGGGAAATTGGGAGTCCTGCGAAGCAGAACCACGTTATTCTCAGCTCCTTGGGTCAGTATTACTTCTGGTTTTGAAGGGGAATTCAGACGGCTATCCAATAGAAAGATACAAGCCATGATTGGCCTGCAGGACCAGAGAGATATGGTGGTTATTTTATTTCCTTTAGAGGTACAAAACCACCCATCAAAGTAGAATATACATTGTAATATAACCAAAATGTGTCACTTATACGGGCGATTCAGACGTTCTGGTAGCCATATTGGCCCAGCAAAGTGTAGAGGAGTAAACCATTAGGATACCATTTAATGAACCAACAAGACCTCTTCATAGATAAAAGGATAGTGAAGCTTTTAAAAATCAGCCAGTTCTTTAGTACATTTACAGTCTTCGACTGAGCCACTTGCACTGACCTGGGATATAATGAAAACCTGACCTGTTGGAGGGGCTTGAGCACCCCTGGGTTAGGGGAATGGTCAGAAGTGTGGAAACTACCATTCAATGGCAAGTGTGCAAATACACGCACTTGGGTCACAAATCCAAACTTCCGGATACAGGGTTAGTGGCTGAATAATGTCATCCGCTGCCGAGGCCTGGGACCTGGGAGCCATTATTTCAGCCGACTTAAAAAGTAGGCGAGCAGAAGCAGTGGGAAAGCTGCCAAGGGAGAGGAATGTGCGGCAGCGAGAGAGGAGGCGCCATTCATAGATCAGCGGTAAGACCCGAGCTGCAGTGTTGTATTCAGTTCTGGAGACCCTAGTTATGGAATAACATCAATAAATGAGATAGTGTAAAGAATCCACAAAATGATCTCCAGCATACAACGGACCCGGAAAGACTGAAGAACTTCCATATGGGAAGCTTGGGGGAAGAACTTCCATATGGGAAGCTTGGGGGAAGAACTTCCATATGGGAAGCTTGGGGGAAGAACTTCCATATGGGCAGCTTGGGGGAAGAACTTCCATATGGGCAGCTTGGGGGAAGAACTTCCATATGGGCAGCTTGGGGGAAGAACTTCCATATGGGCAGCTTGGGGGAAGAACTTCCATATGGGCAGCTTGGGGGAAGAACTTCCATATGGGAAGCTTGGGGGAAGAACTTCCATATGGGCAGCTTGGGGGAAGAACTTCCATATGGGCAGCTTGGGGGAAGAACTTCCATATGGGCAGCTTGGGGGAAGAACTTCCATATGGGCAGCTTGGGGGAAGAACTTCCATATGGGAAGCTTGGGGGAAGAACTTCCATATGGGAAGCTTGGGGGAAGAACTTCCATATGGGCAGCTTGGGGGAAGAACTTCCATATGGGAAGCTTGGGGGAAGAACTTCCATATGGGCAGCTTGGGGGAAGAACTTCCATATGGGCAGCTTGGGGGAAGAACTTCCATATGGGCAGCTTGGGGGAAGAACTTCCATATGGGCAGCTTGGGGGAAGAACTTCCATATGGGAAGCTTGGGGGAAGAACTTCCATATGGGAAGCTTGGGGGAAGAACTTCCATATGGGAAGCTTGGGGGAAGAACTTCCATATGGGAAGCTTGGGGGAAGAACTTCCATATGGGAAGCTTGGGGGAAGAACTTCCATATGGGAAGCTTGGGGGAAGAACTTCCATATGGGAAGCTTGGGGGAAGATCTTCCATATGGGAAGCTTGGGGAAGAACTTCCATATGGGCAGCTTGGGGGAAGAACTTCCATATGGGCAGTTTGGGGGATATGATAGGAACTTTCAAATACATAAAGGGGTTCAACAAAGTAGAGGAAGGAAGCGTAACTATAGAGAAAGAGTGATGATAGAAATAGATGCCACGCTCCGAAGCTGGGGAATGGCAGGTCCAGCGAAAACACGAGGAAGTGCTTCTTGATGGAAAAAGGTGGTGGATTTGTGGACTAGCCACCAGCAGAGATGGTACGGGCTAATGCAGGGAATTAAAAAATGCTTGGGGAAGACATAAAAATGTAATCATTCCTAATAATAAAAATACCACGTGTGAGCACATTCACATGTCTCCGAAACATCCCCATATCTCCTGTTATACAGTGCTTACAATGCCGCCAGGGATTCTGGGTAATGACATGCAAATGAGTACAGTACTCACTTTTCCTTCTCGTCCATTTTAACATGGACCTGTGAAGTAGGATTTTTATTTGCTGTATGGTGGGAGGGCGGCACTTTTTTTACTCAATATAGCTTACTTTGCATTTAATTATAAGGAAAGCCATGGATCACATGCAACTATGTAACTACCACATGTAACTATGTAACTACCACATGTAACTATGTAACTACCACATGTAACTATGTAACTACCACATGTAACTATGTAACCAGCACATGGTGTCCGAGGTTTTCCAGCAGCTAGAAAGTTGTCAGAGTTTAGGTTTGCCAAGTGGTTCTTATCTGCTGATAAAGTCTATGTTTTTACAATACTAATTAGATGGCATACTTCTCTTACAAATAAAAATCAGCAGAGTGACATTCTACCAAGCGACACAGAGCCAATGTTCTAGGCATAGATCGTTCCGGTTTTCAGTGCACCACCTACTGGACACTATTGGTATGACGGAAATTCTTGACATATTTCACCACTGTATTCAGGTAGCAGACAGTGAATTCCAAGGAAATACAATTATATGCAAATGTTTACAGAGAGAGAGCGCCGAACACGTCCAGGAAGTAACCTGGGATAGTGCACCATGGCCAAAAGCAGAGAACTTCGGCCATAAGCACTTCAGAGATTGCACATCCTATTACTCATACACAGTGCTCTGCGTCATTGCTGGAGACTATTAGTTTTTCGTTCTGTCTTCTATATGAAATCTTCCCTTTCTGCAAAAGGAGGACAAACATAGCAACAGATTGATCAGGGAACCATGCTTAGTGATGTGCCTTCAATATTATGTGTCGCTCATAGAATCAGAACCAGTATGTGCAGATCCACCTACTAGATAGTAAGCTTCTTGGGCCAGGGAACTGCTTTCTATTGTCTCAACATATATGTACTCTTATCATACAATGTTATTGTCCTCTCTCCGACATTGTACTGCGCTGAACAATATGTATGCGCCATACAAATAAAAGATAATATACACTGTTAGAGGCATCAAAACGTGTGTGTGTATGTATATATATTACACGCACACACAAATATATACACACACACACACACACACACACACACACACACATACTTAAGATACAATCCCACAATAAACTAATGTCAGTGGAGGATTTAATGGTATTAGTCTTAGTAATAATAATAATAATAAATAATAATAAATATATATTTTTTTTAAATACAAGTACAGTACTACCCTTTTAAAATCTACTCATAAATCACAATTATACATTCTCCCTCCTTGACCAAGGATTCAATTCAAGTGGTTTCTAAAAAGCCAGGTCACATAAAAATCTGAGATTTAACACAAACATGTCACTGCCATTAATTCACTTGGAATTCAAACTGGACTGCAAATGTGAAAGCAAATGACACTGTTTCAGCACCATGTAGAATAAAGAATGATGGACTAGAATTGGTTCTCCCTCAGCTGATGCAGGAGCGTTTATACACCCAGCTTTGTGAATAAATAAGAGATGACTCAATGTGTTTCTATGGGGAACTAAATGCCCCACACAGTACTGTTAGTAAATGTTATATGAGGTTACAGCTCTAATTAATACTCTGTGGGGCAATCCCTCCTAGGGCCAAAATGAACCAATTCCAGGGGTGTCATCTGGGTTAACTGATACCCTTTTTTATTTTACCCAGAACCGACACCCAAGTATTTTTTTATTTATTTTCTTCCCATTTCCCTGTACCTTTATTGCTTCTGAGACGGACAGGGGGTATAAGGACAAAGAAAACACTTGATTGATAAACACTTTCCCATTCAGAGCCCCCTAAGAAATGCAGCTGCGGGATTGCACCTTTAAAGTGGGAGTTCCTGGTTGGGAGTAACTTGGGGTCCTGGCATGTTTAGGAAGTGTCATGGTGGTGATGCGCACTTTGAAAACAATGAAACAAGTGTTGTAAAATGTTTTATTAATGTCTCCAATGTAGCCAAATACTTTGGAGAGTTTTTATAATCTATACCTAATCTTTTCCACGATGAGACCACTTCTAACCGCTGCTATATACAGGCACATTAATAAACACACTTTCTTTGTATAACACTAATTGCATCATTATCCCAAGAGAAAAAGTGGAAAGTAAACCGATTGCCACAAGAATAAAAAATATACCGGGCCGAAGCAACTATAAAAACTTTAGTTTTACACAAAAAAAACCCCAAAAATGTGGGTTTCTTTTTTCGAAGGAAGCGGATTACATTTGTTACATTGTATTAACATACATTGTCACACTATGTAATCACCAACAATAGTATTAAACACTTTCTTCAACGTTGTAACAGCAAGTAACATATGGTCTTCTAAAAAAGCGTTTTAAGATTTGGCAATTTTGGACCAAGAGCCAAACTGTTAAAAGGATCCAAACAACACACAATGTTTAACTGCTTAGTAACTCCAAATTGAAAGAAACTACTGTATAACCTCTTATAATATAGTTATATATAGCCTCTTCTCAATATAGTGAGAAGTTAAGTAACACACAGAGCATCGCAGAATCCAAGAGAATAGAGGTCGCACTAATATTAGCGGAACAGTAATCCACCTCTCGCTTCATTGAACAAAGGCCAATAAAACAAGGAGCAGGATGAAGGAACAAAGGGCAGTTTAAAGAAGAAGGAAACAGACTGGTAAGTGGCACGGCATTTGTAGGCCGACTCTAAATAGACAATAGTTGGGTTATAATCATTAGAACCAAATAGCAATAAAAAGATGCATTATCTTTAGCACCGTTTATTCTGTTACTGGAAACATGGAAATATGATAATAGCTTATTGGAGACTAAAGGATTATTGAAGCTATTAAAATTAAATAAGATTCCTATGCAAATGATTTGTGTGTCATTTAGAAAGCATACAATGGGACAATGCCCCTCACAAAATCCACAGCCGCGGCTCAGGAAGTGTTCACACTTATTGCCAGCACCGCGCCTCTGTCACCTGCACTGCAGATCAGCCAGATTACAGTCTCCTTACTCACAGAATACAGGACACATTCCTGATGCAATACAGCATGTAATAAAGGCAAGAAGAAGATAACGGCACACAGGGGGATATAGCAGGTTTATTTCTCACTATACTGTACAGCAGGAAGTTTGTATTCACCCCAAATTTTTCCCCCAGATAACTATTTATTTTTTTACAATAACGTAGTTTATTCCTAACAAATGAGCCCAAAACCGAAATGAATATGGCTGCTGAATCGCTCTCACTTAGTGACATTACTAGACGCTTTGATGTCTGCATGGAAAGCATCTCTGTGCTGCTGGATGGAGTTGTGTACAGTAGAAGTAGGGTGGTTCAGCTGTATTTGGTAATCTAGTTTGGCCTGGAAAATCTCTATCCTTCCAGCTCTGTTTCTTGAATTTTAAGTTGCAGCGCCTTTAAGGTAAAAGTTAAACATTACAAAAAAAGATGCTAGGTTAAAAATGACTATGTTGCAATATTTCATTGACTACACAAGGCTAGGGTTAAGCAACAGTGTGACAAACTGTGACAATGATAAATCACCAGCGGTGCACAAACTGGGAGGCGCATGATTATTTTGGGGTGGCGCGGGCTGCGTGCGGGGAAACCTGGGGGCGGGCTGAGCTTTGCACAGGCGGCCAAGAAGATTCGTGCTGAGGCTGCTTCTCTGCTCTGTGTCTTGCAGAGGGGGTGGGGCTTGCAGAGGGGGCGGGGCTTCTCTGAGCACACAGACACGCCCTCCTTCTCCTGCCGTCTGTTTCCCGCCCCAGTTTTCAGCAGCATGGGGGATCGGAGCATGCCCCCTCCCCCAGGTAAATGTGTGTTACTTATGATTATGATTGTGTGTGTGTTGTGTCTGTGTTGGTTGTGATTGTGTGTGTTGGTTGTGATTGTGTGTGTTGTGATTGAGTGTGGGTGTGTTGTGATTGAGTGTGGGTGTGTTGTGATTGAATGCAGTGGTGTGCAAACTGGGGGGGGGGGGCAAGAGGCATGCGGAAAAAGCTGGGTGCGCGGACTGGCAGACGCTGTGCGTGGGAGGGCGAAAAGGCTGTGCGCGGGCAGCAAAGAAGATGTGCGCGGGCCGGCAGCCAAAAATGTGCGCGGGTGGCCGAACAGGATAGTGCGGGTGGCGGCCAAGTGATGGTGTGTGCGGGGGCTTCGGAGGTACGGGGAGGAGCACGCCCCAGCACTGTGATGTCAAACGCCCCTCCTTCCGGTGTCTGCCCTGCAATAGCGCTGTGTTCCTGCTCTCCTCCGCTGGCAACCTGCTTCGCTGCGATCCTCTGGAAGTGAAAGGGTCGGCTGCCACTATATCACTCATACTATGAATGTACAGAAATAATGTAAAAACATAACATTGAGAATGGAAATATAAATAAATAATAATGTAGGTAGGAGTGTGGATGACACTGGGGATAGCAAGACAAAGAGCAGGGAGGGGAAGGGAGAAAAAAAAAGGGGGGGTGGGGGGAGAGGGAAGGGAGGTAGCAAAGAGGTGGATGAATGCGCCCCCCCCCCCCCCCCCCAAAAGTATTGCCTTTGTGCACGTACGCTCTCCCAAGCTTGGTGCTTGGGGAGACAAACAAAATTGACTTTGAAGCATGCTCAGCAGCAGTCAATGCACACATACACAAAAATAGCCTCGAACCATAACGCCGCCCCCCCCCCCCCCCTCCCGTGCTTGCAAAATTAGGCCTCAGCCATGTTCCCTGCTTGCTGGCGGAAGCGCGCTAACGCGCGCTCCCGCTCAGCACTGAGCCCCTACAGTCGCAATTAGAGCGGCTTTAGTAGGGGCTCACCTATGCTTCCGCAAGCGCGCGGAAGCGCAGGTCTTAGGGGAATTTAAAATTCCCCCGCTTGCTGGCGCGACAGGCCGGTCACGTGAGCGGTTCGCCCAATGAGGATGAACCAGCTCTGTGATGTCACTGGCCCGCCCCCGGCCAGTGACGTGCCCGCCCCCGGCCCGCCCCCCGACGGCTCGCTGACAGCGCATGCGGTAAGCAACCGCGAGGCCAGGGAAAGCACCCGCTTTCCCTGAGCCTCAGCGAGCAAGCAGGGAGCCTGGCCGAGGCCTTAGGCCTTGCCCCCGCTGTCTACTACAGCGTCCGCTGTGGCGGACGCTGCGCGCACGAGAGCCCTCCCCGCAATGGCGCCGGGCCCGCTGCGAGGGGGGGCCGCAGCACTCGCGCGAGAGCTACTCCTGCTCTCAATAGAATTGAGAGCAGGAACACGCGTCGAGCGATTAGGCACGCCCCCCGGCGGTTCAGCCAATGAGGGCGAACCTGACGGGTGATGTCATGGCCGCGCCCCCGTCACTCCCCCGCCACGCCCCCCCGGTCTCTCCTCCTGCAGTGAGCTGCAGACCGGGGAATCGGCTGAACGTGCCGCCAAAAGCGCGGGCGCGCGTTACAGTGGAGAGACCGGGGCCTTAACCTTATGCAGGACACCCTGTGCTCATGCTGGGAACGTTGGTGATGTCACCGCTCTCAGCTGCAGCGTGGACGCAGCCTAATTTTGCAAGCGCGAGCTGTTGAAATATGTAAGTATATAAACATATTTGTATTTACATTGTATACCGTTTAATAAAGGGTTTTTTTTGTTCATGTGATTTTGATTACATCAGGCAGGGGGGAGCCAGAGAAATTTTATGGATGAAAAGGGGGGCTCGGCATAAAAAGTTTGCTCACTTCTGTACTGCACCATAGCTACATCTATCATTTAGTTGTTTTTTATCCTATAGAATGATATGATACACAGGTTACCTGGGTTAGCAGAGAAGTTTAAGAGCCAAGTTCAACTTATCAGGTTAAAAAATATTTACCAGTGAAATTGGACCCAAGGACAGGAAGCCAACCCCCTTTAAGTATCGGGGCTTGCGGGGGACATTGGATTCAAGCATATATCAGCTACTTATTTATTAACTGTTAAACCAATGATGGCATCATAATTACAACCCAAGTATTTATTTACCATGCAAATGTCGAATTAAAATATATTTTCAATTACTGTCCATACTTCACCTTTGTCAGAGGAAGGATGAGCCATTTAAGAAAGAGTTAGTTTCCAGGTATGGTTGTTGGACTCTAGTAATTTATTAGGTTGCTTTTAGGATGTCAATTTTTTTAAGGGGATTTAAGGGGGTTTTGTTCTTGAGATGTTTTCAATAGGAATTTTTTTTTAATCAAGGGGGGGGGGGGGGGTCGGGGGGGAAATGGTTCAAGTATCCTGAGACAGCAAAGAACACAGATTAATTATATATCTGGCAAATCTTAATTCTGTAGCCAAAAACAAAAAAAACTTTTTTCTAATTTTGAACATTCAATAGGGCCAGTATTATTACAAGTACCACACTACCTATACACAACCCTTCTCATGAGGTAGCTCACTTCCGTGATGAGCGAGTGCTTGCCTTGGTTTAGCAGATTTTTCAAAGGGAAGGGTGTAAGGGTTCTGGTCCAGATTTTTCCTGGAACTTGCCCTTACATGGCTGTTGCAGCCATCTTGGTTCCTGGCGACCCTCTCTTGAACTTGGTAATTGGCTGCACCTGTTCCAGGGCTTAAATAGCGGTCAGTTACTCCCAGCTCTGGCCCGGGCATGGTATGGTATTCTGTCCCTATTGCCGACCCCAGCCTTTAATCCTCGACCTTGCATCCCTGCCCGCCTCCTCTCTATGCCAACCTCAAGGTCATTAATAAACAAATTAAAAAGCAGAGGTCCCAGTACCGATCCCTGAGGTACTCCACTCAAAACTTTAGCCCAACCTGAAAAAGTTCCATTTATGACAACCCTCTGTTCTTTATCCTTCAAACAGTTTTCAATCCAGGTGCAAATATTTTTACAAAGTCCAATTTGCTTTATTTTGTACACCAACCGCTTGTGTGAAACCGTATCAAAAACCTTTGCAAAATATAAGTAAACTACATCAACTGCATTACCCTGGTCTAAATTCCTACTTACCTCCTCAAAGAAACTAATAAGGTTAGTTTGGCAAGATCTATCCTTCAGAAATCCATGCTGACCATTGGTATATATTTTTGTTTTCCATTAGGTATTCCTGAATATTACCCGGTACTAAACCTTCAAGTAGTTTCCCCACTATTGATGTCAGGCTTACAGGTCTATAATTCCCCGGTTATTATCTAGCTCCCTTTTTAAATATAGGCACCACATCTGCTTTACGCCAATCTTGTGGTACTGAGCCTGTGGAAATGGAGTCCATGAATATTAAATGTAATTGTTTGGCTATTACTGAACTTAACTCCTTAAGCACTCTTGGATGTTTGCCATCGGGGCAAGGGGCCTTATTTACTTAATGTTATCAAGCCGCCTATGAACTTCTTCCTCAGTTAATATAGATGTCGTGGCTTCCTCCTGCGGCACTATTATTGCAATTGATTCTTCCCTGAATCTGTTTAATACCTCTGCTTTTTCCTTATCTCCAATTATTTGCCTTCCCATCTCACACTGAAAGGGTCCTAGATTTAATTTTCTAAGGTTTTTGTTATTAAAAGGTACTTAAATAGCTTTTTGGGGTTGGTCTTACTTTCTATTGCAACCATTTTTTCATTTTCAATTTCTGCGAATTTAATTGCCCTTTTGCAACTTTTGTTACATTCCTTATAATTCTGATACGATGCCTCCGTCCCTTCTGACTTCAAGAATCTAAATGCCTGCCTCTTCTTTTCCATTTCCTCCCCTACCTGTTTAGCCACATTGGTTTAGACATGTGTCTTTTATATTTATTACCCAAGGGTATATACACTGATAAGTGTGCTTTTTTAACAATGTTTTAAAGACTGACCATTTATCTTACACATTTTTCTGTGCAAAATCATCATCCCAATTTATTTTTTGTAGATTAGTCCTCAGTTTATTAAAATCTGCCTTTCTAAAACGTAAAATCTTTGTTTAACCCATGCAATATGGGTTTTAATTATTTATTTTATTTCAAATGAGACCATGTTATGATCATGGTTTCACAAATGTTCCCGGACTTGAATATTTGTTATTACTTCTACACTGTTTCATATGACCAAATCCAGTATTGCCCCTCTCCTGGTTGGTTTCTCAATCATTTGAGTCATGCAATGGTCTTTAAGCACCCCCAAAAACAGTTTGAAGGGGGGTGAGGGCCGCTCACTCACCCGTCCGGCCGCTCCCACGTGGATCTGAGGCGGGAGGCAGCGTGTTGTGGCCGCTCCCCCGCGTGTGTCCCGGGCACTCGCTCCCCCGCTGACTGTAGCGGCGCCGGGGGGGGGGGGGGGGGTGAAAGCGCGGGAAACAGGGAGACACGGGGAGAGGAGGAGGTGCGCGCGGGTGTGGAGGCTGATGTTCGGGGAGGAATAGGAGGAGGCTCCGGGACCGGCGGGTCATTAGCAGCCCCACCCCCCGGGTTATACATGCTGCTAATGTATACCCCCCCTACTGTGTGTGTGTGTGTGTCCCTGTGTGTGTGTGTGTGTGTCCGTGTGTGTGTGTGTGTGTGTGTCCCTGTGTGTGTGTGTGTGTGTGTCCCTGTGTGTCCTTTGGCCCGTCACTCCGCCTCAGGCCAATGAGAGGTGTGCGGGGGCGGGCCAAGGGACCAATGAGATTTCCCCTGGGGACACCGGACATCCAGGCAGGCAGGCAGGCAGGCATACAGTGCTTTCACTAATATAGTATAAGATGCACAGACAGACCTTGAAAAAAACAACGAAACCACTCGCCAGTTCACAGGACAAGTGAACATTTTTGAAAAACATATTCAGGAGGAGAGCTGTGAAATCACTGATTGGCTTCCCCAAGTTTTGCCCCATTTTGCCAGACATTGTGGGAGCGACTGCAGAGCAGTGTCTGACATCTCTGCTTCCAAAGAGCTTCTGCAGACTCACAGTCCTTCCCCAGGTCTCCCGGGAAGGTAGGCTGCAATATCAGAGTGACACACACACACACACACACACACACACACACACACACACACACACACACACACACACACACACACACACACACACACACACACACACACGATGTAATTTACCAAATACATAGTGATTACTTACGTTTTTCTTGTTATTAGAACCATGGAGATTTCCGTTTAAATAATTTTAGATGGAAATATTTGACTGAAATTCCCTCATTTTGTTGGAGCACAAGGATTATGCCAAAGAAAATCTCAGACTAATCTCAGATTGATAATTTTAGGAGATAATGCAACATGATCCAACTATATACGGTATAATCAGAAGTTACTTCCAATCCTAAAAGGAGGATTGGCAAATATGTTCCTCTACTAAACGCCAAAAATCGCAATGTTTTACAGCTTGCCTAAAGTGAACAAAAACAAATTCCCTCCACTTGTCCGCCCAATAGTATCGGGCTTACGCAATCTGAGAGAGCCAGCACCTGGGTTGATCAGCTTTTGAGGCCCTTTGTCACCTCTTTTCCCTTTTGAGAGACAGCAAGGACTAGCTACAAAAAAACCGGATGGAGTAAAAAACGGACAATGAGAGCGTGGTAGTATGTATAGTGGTAGTATGTATAGTGGTAGTATATATGGTAGTATGTATAGTGGTAGTATATATGGTAGTATGTATAGTGGTAATATATATGGTAGTATGTATAGTAGTAGTATATATGGTAGTATGTATAGTGGTAGTATATATAGTGGTAGTATATATGGTAGTATGTATAGTGGTAGTATATATGGTAGTATGTATAGTAGTAGTATATATGGTAGTATGTATAGTGGTAGTATATATGGTTGTATATATAGTGGTAGTATATATGGTAGAATGTATAGATATTGAAGGCTTGTACACAAGCATCATTCATAACATTGGAATCCAAACCATTTAATTTTTTTCTAGACACTACAGGTAGACTGTTCTCTGCACACAATCTGTCATCAAACTCCTTCACTTCATACTGACAAGGAGCTATTTCCTCTTTAATAGAAAGATTTACTATCAGGTACAAGGGACTGCAATGTGTCCCCATATGCGCAAATCTATATTTGGAGTGGCAAGAAGATAGAATGGTTCTCGGGTGACAATAACAAATATACCTCACAAATCCCAATATGGGTAAGATTTATAGATGACGCCGTCCTACTGTGGAAAGGCAGCAAGAGTTTATTTACAGAATTCATAATTGACACAAACATCCACAACCTAAAACTCATCCTTGATGTAAATAAAGAGGAAATCACATTTTCTGACCTTAAGATCTCAAGGCCCGGAAGGCAATGTTCTGACCACTCTGCATCCGAAACAGATGGCTACTAATAACGTCTTGAGAGCCAATAGTCAGCACCTTAGTGCACTGACCAGGGGAATCTGCTCTACAGAAGAGTAATTTGAGAGACAGGCCCATCTGATGATGAAAGAGATTTACAGAAGAAGGGTATAGCCAAAAAAACTATCGCAAACGCCAATAAAAGAGCAAAACATACCAAGAAACCAACTTCTGACTGATACAATTTCGGTACCAGGCGACAAAAAGATAATTTGTTTCTTTGGCACATGTAATAGTCAATGGGACAGAACTACAGACATACTGAAAACAAACATTGGCAGATCTTGCTGGCGGACGATAACATGAGGGATGTCCTAAAAAAGTACCCCTCAGTCACAAAAAGGCGATGTGAAATCATCCGTGACAGATTGGTCCATAGCCAATTTGAAAGATCAATAAGACCAACCTGGCTACCTCCTAAACCGATGGGCTCCTTCAAAGGCCTCTAGTGTTGCCATGCACCACACAACTGGAACAACCTCCCAGAGACTCTCAAAACTGCCTCCAGTTTATGTTCTTTCAAGACAAAGTTGAATCTTGCCTGTAACTTTTGTCTGTTAAATACTCCCATAACATATATTGTCCCCTAACGGTCCATGACATGTCTGTAAATATAATGTGTAACCATGTATTATCATAACCAGGACATACCTGAAAATGAGAGGTAACTCAATGTACCATTTCCTGGTAAAACATGTTATAACTAAATAAATAAATAAAGCCTGCACACCTTTCTAACGTAAAACACATTCTATTATATAACTATATTTGACATTAGAAACTGTGTAAACTGACAGACCGCAGAGGTGATCTAGACAGCGGTGTGCATTCGGCAGAAGCAATATTTAGACACCGTGTTTTATAACATGTTGCGCAATGAGAAACCAGGTGGGTACACCGGTGGTGAGGCAGGTCAATGATTGCCATGGCGGCAATGACGTATGTTCTTATTCCTGTATCCTCTCTGATGTACAAATTCTGCTCTTGGAGTTCATTAAAGCTCCCCATTACTTTACATCTGTTTATATATTTTTTCCTTAACTTGTTACTTTTTTAAACTTCAAATTGAATCAATGACTATCAGTTTAATGTGGAAATAATACAACCCTTTCCTCTGAGATCAACATTATTTATATTACTCTATTAACACTGTGAATACTTCTCATTCTCCCAGGTAAATAATTTAACTCAATATAAATTGCATCATTCCGTCACATCATCTCAGAGTAATATGTAGCAGGTATACTGGTGTGTAATCAGCCTTATAGTGAAAATGTATCAACACAAATACACTTTAAGTAGTATTAAGTAGTATTGGGAAATATATAGTTCATTAGAGTACATCAAACTAACTGGTAGACACTGTATATACTGTGTAGTGTACATTACCTGGTTACATTCACACAATACGGGGGTGATCAATAGCCCTCTAGGCTATAATAATGAGAATAGAATAATGTGTATACAATGAACATAAAAGTGCGATATACCGTGTGGAAAATCAAGTGAAAAAGAAAAAAAAGGAAACAATCTGTGTCGCCTAAATATGGCAACTTAATAACGTGTGAGCAGCGAAATGGGAAAAGGCCACATTAAATGCACTTCTAGGAGAGTGAAAATGAAGATACAATGTAGTTTAACTGTTAGAACAGTGATAACAATACAAAATAATATAGAACACGGGTCAGATTAATCTCTCCACGGGCCTCTGTCTAGTCACACGGGCCTCCGTCTAGTCACACGGGCCTCCGTCCAGTCACACGGGCCTCCGTCCAGTCACACGGGCCTCCGTCCAGTCACACGGGCCTCCGTCCAGTCACACGGGCCTCCGTCCAGTCACACGGGCCTCTGTCCAGTCAGGGACAAAGTACCAAAAACACAATATAGTTACAAAAAAGCGATTATGGACTTGAATCCTAATGGATCAGACATCCATTAAGACAAACTGGATGGCCAGACTTGTGCGCGGGGTGAGCTGCTTCTTCGCTGGATGAAACGCACATCGAATACAAAGCTATAAATGGAAGGAGGCGTCCCCAGAGTGCGACCAAACTGTAATGTAAATGGTCTCTGGGATGGTGGTGCAACGGGAGCACTATTACTATGTCCCAGTGCTCGTTCCAGCTCGATCCTAGAGATCATTCACATTAGAATTTGGGCGCACGGTGGGGGTGCGCTTCTTCTTTCCATTTATAGTTAAAATCGAGCGACTACTGTACACCAATTGCACCAACTGTAGCCGTGAGAAAGTGTAAACCAACGTGAAGCGTACATCGGCGTCCACTGATGACATCAGAAGGGAGAGCGCATCCCGCAATGGTTTTTGTATACACCTGGCGCGCTCTCCTCCTGATGGATGCCACTATGGCATTTTGTTCTTAACACAGTCAAGTTTGTTGAATTTTAGTCAATTATTACTGAGGAAGGCGAAAATGATGGCATATGGGTGATGGTCTGAAAAGGGACAGTACTACTACGATCCATAGAAGTTCCTTATGGGATTAACTAACATAACATCACTTATCTAGAACGCTAGCTCCTATATGGAGGGGGAAACTCTAAATGCCGATACAGCAGGGTAAGCCAGCAATTCTATACCATTAGAGAATGTGCAGTTATTAGGTGCATCTTTTCTGCAGCCAATCTCTTAACCATTAGGGGTCCGCAGCTTGCCCTGCAAGATCCTAAGGATTGGCTCGCCCTTATATGATAGGGGAAAACTAGAAGTATCCACAGAGGTCACTTATGGTGCTAAACAAGTACAAGACACTTGGAAAACCAGCTCCTCCTTATTTGTGTTCTCAGAGAAACTTACCCCTAACACATGCTGATTGAGCGGGGTAAGGTAGCAGCTCTATAGTAATAGAAAGCTTGCAGAAATGAGGTTTCTGTATTAATGCTGCAATGGATCTTATAAATAGTACAGGACTGCAGCTCCCTCCGCTACATCCCAAGTATTGTGACTAAGGAGCTGCTAACAGAATATCAAAGTAGCCACTCTACTTCTAACTTCATTATCTTTGTGTAGTATCAAAAACAAATAGATTGCAGCCGCCTCTACCTTTGTAGACTATTGGTCTATTCAAATGCAAAGAGTGTGCAGCGCACAGCAGTGAGTGAGGAAGCAGGTCTGGCAAACGAAATCCTTTATTGAGAAGCCATAAAATAGAGGGCTGCAACCCTTCTACGCGTTTCGTGCTAGTGTACTTCTTGATAAAGTGCACTAGCACGAAACGCGTAGAAGGGTTGCAGCCCTCTATTTTATGGCTTCTCAATAAAAGATTTCGTTTGCCAGACCTGCTTCCTCACTCATTGCTGTGCGCTGCACACTCTTTGCATTTGGACTCTTTACCTGGATACAGCAGCACGCCTTGGAAGGGAGCCACTGGGGGATAAAAGTATCGTGAGTACATTACCTGGGGCCAACCCAATGAGGTATGGGGAGGGTGTCTCTGGGCAACCCACCCCAACCTTCAGGGTCATCCTAGAGCCCCCTTATAGGCTTAGTACTGTGATAATCTGAATAGTCATTACCCAGTATGTGCTCCCTTCCATTTAATGTACACGGACCAAAGCACTTTTGAGCACCATTCCTTCACCAAACTATATTGGTCTATTCATGCCTGCAGGTTACTGTAGCAGTGCTGGCAGCTTGCTACTATCGGCGACTTTATGTAGGATCTGATACATGAAACAGTTGATCCTCCTTTTTCTCCCCGATGTTTTATTTTAGCCGCTTTGTATCTTTGTTATACGTTCTAATCACTGCGCGGCTATCACTAGAAACATAACTGTCTCGTTATTAAACGTTACTCCCAGCCCATATCTGATAATAGGGCGTTTAGTGCCAATGATAGGGATTGCTTTTCTCTATAGTGTTTATGCCCTCATGGTGTTGCTGAATCTTTACGAGTGCATGCTATACATTCTCTGGGAAAAGCCTCCCTAACTTTCTGTTTATTAACTCTATCGGTACCAGAGGAACCTGCCACGTATAGCAAACCTGCTGCAATACTTGGTTTCCGTGGATTTACCAAGCACCAGAAGCAAATCACTTTGCTGTTACATTGATGCATTGTAAATTACGTTATGCAGTATAAAGCTCTCATGCTGGAGGTCGCCATATTTAGGCATTCCCACTGCAAAACGGGCAGCAATGTTTCTAAATATTTAAAGAGAGAATACGCATGTTACAGGAGTCAGATGTAAGGGGACGCATCGTGTTTCCATTGCCACGCAATTATTGTATATCGAACTGTCAGAAAGATTTACAGCCATATCACACCCAAGAGAGGTGCAAGAAATCCCCAAATACAAGCGTCTGCTAACTGCTAACAAAAGGCAGGGCAGTCATTCAAATCGTACGGATCAATATAGACTGCTGTATTTGCAATCTACAATGGGCTAGCAAATACCACAGTTGTAATAAATATTAAAAAGGGCCCATTTCCACTTGGGAAGCAATTGAGACAGTGATATGTTTAATAGATTAAAAACTTGTTGTAACGAAAAAAATAAAATCAGAAAGCATACATACATATTCATTATTCATTGTAAAAGCTTCCTATTCAATATTTATTAATGTAATAACATTTCATGGTGGTTTTTACTACCCTGATCTCCGCTTCATTTTTCCACTGCCCGTCCTCATTATCTTTCTATTTAGTTATGTGACAGGCAGAGGGGGTGAATCAAATTACCATACAACGGATACACACACACACACACACACACACACACACACACACACACACACACACACACACACGAAAATGACCAGACATTCAAAAACGTACTGAAAACCATTTACATCCATTTGATTAAAAATAAAATAGTCACCAAACGCAACATACAGTACCACGGTTACGGACTCTCCAACTGTACATATTTGGCCGGTACCAGTTTCTATCCTCGCTACGTTACTGCGACCCAGAGCCAAATAGGCTGGCCGAGGAGGGAGGCCTCGCAGACAGCCCGTCACCTAAGGACTTTGGCACATGGTCGCAGCAGAGAATGCGCACAGCAGAAGGAATCCGCCGCGTTCTTCTCCAAGAGAGCTGCTGTGCGCCATGACTGCTCTGCGTCCTTATGCCAGTGCCTCCTCAGCAGCTGCCTCCGGCTGGGACTCCAGTGTGTGGCACGGAGGCTGCAAATTAAAATACAGCAGGATATGGGGGTATGTAAAAAAAAAAAATGTAAAAAGTGGGGTGGGATATTGGCTGTGGGGGGTTTATTTAAGGGGCAGTTGGTCTTATGAGGGGTATATAGGAAGGGTGTGGGGCCTAGTAGTGTACCTATTTTCATCTTGTTGGAGGGTATTCTGTTCATTTGATCCTTTGTGGAACAGAGTTGTAAAAAAGCCTGGCTCTCCCTCCCACAAAACCTTACTTTTTTTTCCCTTTATGTTTTCATTCACAGGCATTTGCCATTAACATGTTGTCTTAAAGAGTGTCCATTTTAACCTCCCATAGGCAAATTTTAAGAAACCAAAACCTCCACAATTTGACATGGGTGGGATTGCAATGCAAAACGAGACATTTCTTTTGTTGACGTGGAGTAAAGCAGATTTCTTCTTTAAACATTAACCAATGCAACAGCTAAACAGTAAACAGTATCATCATCATCTCTTTTAGATATTTTATGTCTGTATTAAGTACAACATAAATACAGATTGTTTCTCCACCCCCCCCCCCCCCCAAGGTTTCCATCAATTACAAAATAATGGGTTGAAGATGATCATTTTTGACATTCTATACTAAACCAGGTAAAGAACCCCATTGTAAAGACTTCTGGTGCATGTAGGACCTGTGGCCAGAACAGCAGGGGGCAAGCGAGGAGGCATCAGGTTCACAGGCAAGGGTCCAGGGCAGGCGGCAAGAATCGTGGTCACAGGCAGAGGTTGGCAGCAGGGAAGCCACAGGAACAGGGACAGGGCAAGGTACAGACAGGGAACAAGCCTAATTGCAGTCAACGACCTTTATTCACAAGGACAAGTACAGGAGCAGGGAACAGACTGTGGCAGAGAAGTCCAGGGGACACAAGACGAAGCAAAGGCAAGGAAGCCCAGGAGACTATAAGGACTGGCAGAGACAGAGGCCCGGAGCACCAAGAGGAAACCCAGAGCAGACAAACAGCAGCACACCCGGTGGACAGACAAAGAAACTGTGGCTGGGAGCAGGATGTCTAGGGAGACTGACACCCATTCATCAACCCGGACAGGACTTTGTCAGGTTTTGTATGTAGTGCCAGAGCCAACAGCAAGCACACAGCCTCAGGGGCAGGGAGGAGACCCATTTCCAAGCAACTGCATGTGCGGCAGACGAAAGCAGGAGGGTAACAGCGCGCGTATGTCTGCCACAAAACGTCTCTTCTTACGAAACACACGGACATTCAGTATTCACTTCCTGGTTACTTTTGCACATGTTTTTGATCCTGTTTTTTCAGTCTGAAAAATTCCCTGATGACTATTTGTGTTTAAGCCAAAACAAAGTCTTAATGAAGCTGCAGTTCAGAGTTAAAGCCTGTGCGTTGCACCCGTAGAAGCGCAGATTTGTGGCAAGTTGTGATACCCGTTACGGGGATCAGCACGCAAGTTCTTTACAGATGAAATTACATAGTTGCCAACAGTCCCGAGTTGGCAAGAACAGCCCCAAAATGTGATAATATGCACGGGGGATTTTCGTCCCAGCCAATATCCTGGGTGGTGGGCTGCAGCATGTGGCTGGGAATTTCTCCGGCTGCCCCGGGGTCACGGAGTATCGTACATGTGGCTGCGGGTGGTGGTGGACGACTCCGAGTGTGGAAGGAAAGGGGGGAGACTGGAGGGGATAGAATTTGGGCACAGAAAGGCCTGCCCTCGGTGGGCCGATTGCTCATCTGTGAGGGAGGGGGGTGAACAACACTCCAGACATCGGGTTCGCCCACCAGGCACCCGGAACAGGCCTATATCACAGCCAGGATCCCACCACCCATGGAGGAGAAGATACTGGCAAGATTGTGGGACAAACATACTACGCCTTGTGCCAGAGAGAGAGAGATATACTGTATATACATTTATCTCCCAGACATCTGCATACATTTCATTATTATTCATTTCTCAATGTACCCATGTTTTACTTCAAAATTCAGTATCCGTGGTAGCAGATATAGAAGAATACTAAATACATTGTTTATTGGTGTCATCAATATGATTAAAATCAATACACATCAGAATCATGACTTCAGGTGAAAGTTAGTGTAGCCTTGGTTATTTTTATACTCAAAAGCCTAACCGATATAGGAGGGTATCTCCAAAATGCAGGGGGGTGACGTTTCTATTCATTCCCCCCTCAGTCCCGGGGTCCCGCCTTGTTTGTGGGGAGCACAGTGCGACAGCTGCACATTGACCTCTATTCCATGCTTTAAAGTAAAGTAATCTTTAAAACAAAATAATGGAGCTGTAACCTTCCCTAGCAAAGGGAAAAAGGCTTCACCTCAAAAAGGAATATGGGCCACAGCATTTACACGCACAATGAATAAAAGCTGACCATATAAAGCAGTGTTTTTCAAACTTTGTGCTGGTTAAGAAACCCTATTATATTGTGAAATTCTGCAGAACCCCAACCCTCTCTAATAGCAAGTCTATGATCAGATGCATTGTAAGGAACCCCAACCCTCTCTAATAGCGCGTCTGAGATCCAATGCATTGTAAGGAACCCCAACCCTCTCTAATAGCGCGTCTGAGATCAGATGCATTGTAAATTCTTCTGTATTTGGTACCATTTTCAAATGACCTGAACATTGCAGGGAACCGCTTAGGGATCCACGGGGGAACCCAGGTTGAAAAACACTGATCTACTGACACAAGGAGTTAAAGTGACTGGCCCAAGGTCACAAAGCTTTCCCACTTGAAAGACAACGTCTTAATAGCTTGGTCACTCCAAGCCGTCTGCCATGTGAGGATTGCAAAATCAACGCCGAACATTACATTAGCAGAGTATTGGATACCTACACATTACATGAGTAATGAAGGCAGTGTCTCCAGCAAGGAACATTATATGCCACATATACAAGGCTGCAGGCAAAATATCGCATTTCCTGCCTGGCATTTTATTACTCATTACGCCAGCCTACTCATATTGCATAACTGACTTTACAAAAAAAGATTATACGTTACACACGGGCTGGAAGGGGATCCCAGGTCTCTTTGGGAACAATATAACTACAAGAAATGTAAACTATAAGAAAAGAGTGATCAGAGCTAGGGAACAAGAGGAAAGAACCCGAAATATGAGCACGATTCCAATGCGCTGATACAATACCCTGTAATGCAACACGTTTGTTTCTTTTACTTTTCTTTAAATAGGTCATTCTAGTTTTACTTTTATTGTACACTAAATGTGATGTATATGACCTCTGTATGCAAACATAATCCAGCCTCCCCATTTCTATACTGCATGGGTGCGCAAAGTTTCTCATGCGCTTGTCTCCTCCGGCCTCGCGTCCCACCTGCATGACTCTGGTGTCAAATGATGTCGTGGGGTCATGTGACATCACGTGACCCGCGCCGTCGTGACACCGGTTGCCATAGAGACACGTCGCAGGAACTCCGGGCAAGTGAAAAGTTACAGAGGCCTCGTGCGATCCCCGGCATTTATTTTTAATGCCTTCGGGGAAGCACGGGGCCTCCAACAGCCGCGCCCCCGACCCCAGAAAATCTCACCCCCCAGCTATACTGTGCTTTGTTATTTTACAGGCATGACAGAATATACATGATATATTCTTATTATTTCTGCAGTCCCATATTGGCAGTACAATCCTAATGGAGATTATAAATGTAATAATTCGCTATGAAAGTAGTGAAACATATGAATGTATAAATAACGTGCAAGCAGCCGCCCCGTATACTTATCTGTAGCAAACGATTTATTTTTAGCTGTATTCAAATGTTATTGTAAATTCACTTCTTTATGCAATATTACAAAGCAATTCAAACATTGAAGACCACATTCATCCCACATCTTATACTCACTTCTGCAATTCAGTTACAGCATCAAATCTCCGTATCGTTTTATCAAGATGTCAAAGTAAAACAAAACAAAAAAAAGGTAAAGAGGCCAAGAAGTCTATATACTTTTACAGAAGTACTGGCAGACTGACCAATAATGTACCAATCCCTATTAATCTTTATCCACCCAACATTAATACTTTACATTATTCGGTGTAGGAAGGACCAAGGTATTTGTGGCCAAATAGCCCTTCAAAAGATAAATTGCTAAACCCCTCTATAATATTTGCGAAACCGAGACCAGATTTTGGGGTATTTTGATATTTAAGAGAATAGGCCAGCTTTTCCATTATTTTAATAAATTCAACGCTTTCCCACCATTCTTCCATTGTTGGGATGGAGGTTTTTTTTTCCATGTTCTGGCGCCAAAAAGGAGATATCTAATGTCCAATGCTGTAATGCGCAGAATAGAATGATGTAAAATACTTACGAATACAATATTAAAGAGTTGAAACATCTTTGACATGATGTACACTGAATACATTATATTAAATTATACATATCAATATCAAATATTTAGATGTATAGCACAGACCGTGTATCCAGTTCTATAAATTGAATTTTTTTTAAACACCTGTACCTGGAACGAAGACAGAGCTTACTATCCAATAGGAGATCAGCGACTTGCAAAAAGGGTACGGGTAGCAGACAAGGATTTTTAGAAGCCAGTTCCTCCCACTAAGTGAGAAACCACTAGCCTACCCCTTATGAATATTCTCAGAAATGCCACCTTACTCAGCTGAACACTGCAATTTGTTTCCACAGATATTACAAGATCCACTGGCTGAAAGAATTCGAGTCTTCCTGATGGAATAGAGATTTGGAACACTACAGGTTATCATTTCCAGTCCCAGAATTCCTTGCTGGTCTGTCCTTATCGTTTATGATCTGTCCCTAGCAAGTAAAAACAGTGACATTACTAGACTGTAATTAAAGCTTAATCTAATTGTATCCGCCATGCTTCTCTATCCCAGGCAGCAAGGGCTTTCAGGGGAAACTCACATACAGATGTAGCCCGTCTTCTCTAACCTTCCCTGGAAATCCTGGGGGGCAATAAAAAAATGGAAGCTCTCACAACTGCAGAGAACAGGCAGACACAGCGGCTGCATTTTAAATCCATGACGCTGGGGACCGCTGCGCTACTTTCCCCTGTCAAACCCTGCCCGCGGGGAAAGTTATGTATATTGTCGATGGGTTCACAAGCGTTTAATAATTTAAACCTCTAGCTGCCGTCTCCCTTCCAGTCATTGCTCTGGCCTTTTGCGAGCTCATTTCGCAATCTCTGCGTTACATCACACAGACTGACGACAGCATCGCTTCTACATTGTGCAAGTAATTAGGGCCGCGTCTCCACCAGCACAGACATGAGCCGGAAAATAAATACAGCAAGACGTTTACCTGCTATATATTTATCTCCTGATCCAACATCAAATAAGTTTACAAGAGCTACAGGAAAGTGACGTGTTCAAAACGTCAGGCTGGATTTTCTTCAACACAAATGCAATTTCTAAAGCCTGAAAGTTCACTGCTTGCAGGGAGGAGCTTCAATCACGAATGGTAAAATTACATGTGGGTCTGTATGTGTGCGACACACACACACACACACACACACACACACACACACACACACACACACACACACACACACACACACCAGTAGAAAAAGTATAAAGCAATGATTCGGCCCGAATTCTGAAACAGAAGTGTAACTGTAAATATAAAGACAGTGTACCACAGAAGAAAGACAAACAATGCTTAAAAACAAACAAAATAGGGGAAAGGAAAGATAATTTTTGGACATTATATTTAGTGTTCATGCTGTATATGTTTGTGGTGATAGCACATGGTCTTTTTTTGCAGCTTTGTATTTGAGAGACGATTTGCAGCCGTGCTGCGTTATGTCGCTTGCTATAACACCGTTATATTTGATACCCGGGTACGTAGGTGTGTTGAATACAAAGTGTCCCTTTAGGTCGGGGTGGGGAACGTCCGGCCCACTGTTTTGCTCCGGCCCCCGTGAGTCAGGCGGCCGTTTTTTTTTTGCCAAGACCACCCCCCCCCCCCTACGGAGCACGTCCACAGAAGAGCGAGTCTGCGGAGGAAGAAACTTGAATCTCCACACCGGGCAGCAGTTGTGGAGGTGGGCACATGCTCCGATCCCCCTTTGCTCAGAATCCCCCACCCCCGCGCACTTACACGGTCCTCCTCCGATCCCCCCCTGCTCAGAATCCCCCCCCCGCTCAGAATACCCCCACCCCCTGCTCAGAATCCCCCCCTGCTCAGAATCCCCCCCCTGCTCAGAATCCACCCCCCCCTGCGTACTTACACGGTCCTCCTCCGATCCCTCCCGCTCTGATTCCCCCCTATGCGCACGTCCACGGACCCCGCCCCGCGCACTTACACGGTCCTCCTCCAAACACAGGCTGCGTCCTCGCTAGCGCTGAGCGTGCGGCTCTTGGCGAGGTGACATACATATATATATATATATACATATATATACATATATATATATATATATATATATACGAGCCCCCGCTCAAGCGATGCGTAGGCGCGGGCACACATGCTCATAGGCGCTTAAACAAATTTTAGGCGGGGACGCTGCAGGGGAACCTAGAAAGTTTTTTAAAAAATTGTTTACTCAAGCGCCGGTGAGCGTGTGTGCCCACCGCATACGCGTGCATCGCGTGAGCGGGGACTTATATATATATATATATATATATGCAAGTCACCTCACCAAGCGCCGCCCGCTCAGCGCTAGCGTGGACGCAGCCTAATCCCAGCATCATTGGTCTCCTTGACTTCAATACAAGTTGTATGATTAACTTTTGCAGAGCCCCCATAAAATGACTGTGTGATCGCATGCATCTCAAGTTGTCACTTCTTGCAGCTGATTGTGTGTGATTGTGTGTGTGTGTGATTGTGGGTGATTGTGTGTGGGTGATATTGGGTGGGTGAGTGTGTAATTTTCTGGGTGAGTGTGTGTGGGTGAGTGTGTGATTGTGGGTGTGTGTGGGTGGGTGATTGTGTGTGTGTGGGTGATTGTGTGTGGGTGATTGTGTGTGGGTGAGTGTGTGAGGGTGGTTGATTGTGTGTGTGGGTGGGTGATTGTGGGTGAGTGGGTGGGTGAGTGTGTGATTTTGTGGGTGTGTGTGTGTGGGTGAGTGTGTGATATTGTGTGTGGGTGGGTGATTGTGGGTGTAGGTGATTGTGTGTGTGTGTGATTGTGTGTACGTGTGGGTGATTTTGTGGGTGAGTGTGTGTGTGTGTGTGTGTGGGTGAGCGAGTGTGTGTGTGTGTGGGTGATTTTGTGGGTGAGTGTGTGTGTGTGTGGGTGATTTTGTGGGTGAGTGTGTGTGGGTGATTGTGTGTGTGGTTGGGTGATTTTGTGGGGGATTGTGTGTGTGGGTGGGTGTGTGTGGGTGATTGTGTGGGTGATTGTGTGTGTGGGTGGGTGATTTTGTGGGTGAGTGTGTGTGTGTGTGTGTGTGGGGGTGAGGGTGTGTGGGTGATTGTGTGTGTGTTATTTCCCCGAACCTCCCCCCACTCAGGTGTGTGTGTGTCTGAGAGAGAGAGAGTGGGTCTGAGAGTCTGAGAGAGAGAGTGTGGGTCTGAGAGTCTGAGAGAGAGATAGTGGGTCTGAGAGTCTGAGAGAGAGAGAGTGGATCAGAGAGTCTGAGAGAGAGAGTGAGAGTCTGAGAGAGAGTCAGAGAGAGAGTGAGAGTCTGAGAGAGAGAGAGTGAGAGTCTGAGAGAGAGAAAGAGAGAGTCTGAGAGAAAGAGTGGGTCTGAGAGTCTGAGAGAGAGAGTGGGTCTGAGAGAGAGTGTGTCAGAGAGAGAGAGTGTGTCTGAGAGAGAGAGTGTTTGAGAGAGAGAGAGTGAGTCTGAGAGAGAGTGAGAGTCTGAGAGAGAGAGTGGGTCTGAGAGTCTGAGATAGAGAGTGGGTCTGAGAGTCTGAGGGAGAGAGTGAGAGTCTGAGAGTGTGCGAGAGAGTGAGAGTCTGAGAGTGTGCGAGAGAGAGAGAGAGAGAGAGAGAGAGAGAGAGAGAGAGAGGGTCTGAGAGAGAGAGAGAGTGGGTCTGAGAGTCTGATTTCCCTCCCCCCTGCCCGATTTCTGTGTACGTGTGTGTGTGTGTGTGTGTGTGTGTGTGTGTGTGTGTGCGCGCACAGACACCAACCCGCAGTCAGTCATAGTCACCCACCACCCAAGAGTCAGTCAGTCACCCAAAGAGAAGCAGTTCCAGCCATCACATTAGTGGTGAGTTTATTAAATGTTTGACCAAATATAGCAGGCTAATTTTTAAGTTGATAATTTTGGATGGCCCTCGAATGATTTTATAAATATCAAAATGGCCCTTGGCAGAAAAAAGGTTCCCCACCCCTGCTTTAGGTCCCTCATATAGTAAAATATTTAATAAGTGATGCTTTGGGGCTCTGAATGAACTGTTGCATGCTCTGTATAGTGTAGTGTACATGTTTGGACACATTTTGCTACAACAGATGTGTGTTAAGTGCATAGTTTTTTTTCTATAATTAAACAGGGACCCGAGACATTGGCAGATATATATTAATGACATATTTTGCATTCTTCTTGGGTGGTGGAAGAGGATAGATATGATTGCAATAGAGTAAGGGGTTAATATTAACTCACTGAAAGTACCTTGCAGAAGAGAAAGGCGAGTTGGCTCGAGTAGCCGTGGGTAATTAACCCTGGTTGCATATCCAGTCACGCGCTCACACCTGCCCTGTTTGTGACAGGTGGACTAAGGGGAGATATTGTTAATTTAAGGGACCTTTGTGAAGGTGAAAAGTTTGATCTCTTGCGAGCTGTGTATTAACCCTTGTCCCGTATGCAGATCACGTGCTCACATGTGTGCCATACGTGACAAACCATATCAGCTACTTCTGCTTATCTGCTGGAATAATGATGGCTTCATAGTTACTACTCAAGACAATGGACAACACAAAAATACATTTGCCTCGATTTCTGAGGATTGACAACAATTCACATCACCAGAAGACATTAGAGAACGATTGTGAAAACCATCCACAGCACTCAGAGCTGCCCCTGGAATGGGAGAATGACTTCCTCTTTAATTGGGGTAACGGAGGGCGAGTAAGGCCCAAGTAACCGCTGAAGTGATCCCATTGCCCAGAAATTAGAAGGTCTCCGACACTGTTACCACCAGCAAGAGGGTAATGTTCAGAACTGCTTGTCCAGCCTCAAAAGCTGTGTGTATAATGGGACAATCCCTCCTAACACCAAAGTGTACTAATGGCAGTGATACATTTAAAGGGCTGCATTGGGGGGGTTGATGCCTTATTTTACCCAAACCTGATACCTAAAAGTATTTCTAACTTATTTTTTTAAGTTAGTTGATAATCGCGATGAGCTGAAACCTGGGAGCGGTTAGATTTCCCCAGCCTGCTCCCTTTCGTCTGATGTCCGTGTGTGTTCAACAAGAGATTGCACAGACAAAGCCCCCCTCTTTCCCCCCTCCTCTTATCGATTCTCTGGCAAAGAACACGTTCACATTCAGAAGCCCCAAGATCGAAATTAGCTGTTAATTTCCAGAGAAACACAAAAGCAAATCTTTGTTTTTACCATGGGTAGTTTAGTTTTAAAGGAAGCCAATTAGATTGCAAATTGTTTACCAAGGGTTTTTTTTTTTTTTTTTTGACTAGCTACATGGGATTGCACCTCTCCATGATGCTAAAAAGACTAGAAAGGCTGTGAAAGTCGTGGCTGGAAAAGTCGTGGCTGGAAAAGTCGTGGCTGGAAAAGTCGTGGCTGGAAAAGTCGTGGCTGGAAAAGTCGTGGCTGGAAAAGTCGTGGCTGGAAAAGTCGTGGCTGGAAAAGTCGTGGCTGTGCTCTAAAAGTACCCTGGTCTTTATCAGAAGTACAAGGTTTGTAATTACATCATTTCATTGTTATTTTTAAGGGAAATACAGAACTGAGATCAGGAAGCAAACAAAAGAAACCACAAACAGGTTCCGTGGGTATCAGGGCCTTAAACAGAATAAACACGCTGCATTCCCACGTACAAACACGGGGGCCTCTGACACAGGGGGTCACAGCACAAGGAGAGCGAGGGGTCAAATAAACAGGGTTTCATCTGCTGCCAGGTACTCCGGCGGCGCGAGTGCCGACACCGGGGGCCGCAGCCGTTATCTCCCAGCGCGAGAAACACCAACGCTGAATCAAAGACAGGGCGCCAAGACTCAACGTTTGTTCTAGAACAAAAAAACATTAAAAACATACAATGCAACATTTCTAATCTTCATACATAACAAATATCTCCTGTCAACAATCAGATACGTAAGTAATAATCCCCGAAGAACAGGGCATTACTGGTCAATAAGAAGAGGCGAAGCAGAGGGACTTTAACCCAGCCAGGGCATTATTGGCCAGTAATGCCCTGTTCGGAGGGGATTATTACTATTATAGGCTAAATGTAGGCTTGTTTTTTGTTTTGTTTTTTAATTTTTCATTAAAAATATAGTTTTTTGCAGTCATATTGATTTTTATCAGCATGATTGTCTACATTCTTATGCTTTTACTGCAAGTTTATTAAAAGGAAATTGTACATATACACAGCACCCCCCCCCCACAAGCACACATACTGCAGCCCCCCTTACACCCACTGCAGACACACACACCAACAAAACCAACTGCTGCCCCTTCTACTTCCAAAAAACACACACCAGCAGCATCCCTCTACACTCTGTAGCCCCCCATTTAACACACATAAAACACTCTGCACCCCTCCTCCACCCACAAAACACACACTGCACCCCCCCCCCCTCTGCACCTACAAAACACACTGCAGAGATACACACAAATCAACAAAACAGACTCTGCCACCTCTACATCCACAAAACACAAACCAGCAGCCCCCTCCCTACACACAATGCAGCCCCCTGTAAACCCACACACTGCAGACACACAAACCAACAAAACACTCTGCACCCCTCCTCCACCCACAAAACACACACTGAAGACACACACACTTCAGCTCCCCCTCTACACCAACAAAACACACAGCAGACACACACCAACAAGACTCTACTGTCCCCTCTACACCCACACAACACACACCAACAGAACACACACACACTAATAAAACACTCTGCTGGTCCCCTCTACACCCACACAACACACACCTTTCCCCTCACTCTCCTGTGCGGAGCTCTCTGTAGGCAGGGAGGGGGAGGAGTCAGTGCCTGGCTGCAGGCAGGGAGAGGGAGGAGTCAGTGCCTGGCTGCAGACAGGGAGGGGGAGGAGTCAGTGCCTGGCTGCAGGCAGGGAGGGGGAGGAGTCAGTGCCTGGCTGCACGCAGGGAGAGGGAGGAGTCAGTGCCTGGCTGCAGGCAGGGTGGGGGAGGAGTCAGTGCCTGGCTGCAGGCAGGGTGGGGAGGAGTCAGTGCCTGGCTGCAGGGAGGGGGAGGAGTCAGTGCCTGGCTGCAGGCAGGGAGGGGGAGGAGTCAGTGCCTGGCTGCAGGCAGGGAGAGGGAGGAGTCAGTGCCTGGCTGCAGGCAGGGTGGGGGAGGAGTCAGTGCCTGGCTGCAGGCAGGGTGGGGGAGGAGTCAGTGCCTGGCTGCAGGCAGGGAGGGGGAGGAGTCAGTGCCTGGCTGCAGGCAGGGTGGGGGAGGAGTCAGTGCCTGGCTGCAGGCAGGGTGGGGGAGGAGTCAGTGCCTGGCTGTAGGGTGGGGGGAGGAGTCAGTGCCTGGCTGCAGGGTGGGAGGGGGAGGAGTCAGTGCCTGGCTGCAGGGTGGGGGGAGGAGTCAGTGCCTGGCTGCAGGGTGGGAGGGGGAGGAGTCAGTGCCTGGCTGTAGGCAGGGAGGGGGAGGAGTCAGTGCCTGGCTGTAGGGTGGGGGGAGGATTCAGTGCCTGGCTGCAGGGTGGGGGGGGGGGGAGGAGTCGGTGCCTGGCTGCAGGGTGGGAGGGGGAGGAGTCAGTGCCTGGCTGCAGGCAGGGAGAGGAGTCAGTGCCTGGCTGCAGGCAGGGAGGGGGAGGAGTCAGTGCCTGGCTGCAGGCAGGGAGGGGGAGGAGTCAGTGCCTGGCTACAGGCAGGGAGGGGGAGGAGTCAGTGCCTGGCTGTAGGGTGGGAGGGGGAGGAGTCAGTGCCTGGCTACAGGCAGGGAGGGGGAGGAGTCAGTGCCTGGCTACAGGCAGGGAGGGGGAGGAGTCAGTGCCTGGCTGCAGGCAGGGAGGGGGAGGAGTCAGTGCCTGGCTACAGGCAGGGAGGGGGAGGAGTCAGTGCCTGGCTGTAGGGTGGGAGGGGGAGGAGTCAGTGCCTGGCTGCAGGGTGGGAGGGGGAGGAGTCAGTGCCTGGCTGCAGGCAGGGAGAGGAGTCAGTGCCTGGCTGCAGGCAGGGAGGGGGAGGAGTCAGTGCCTGGCTGCAGGCAGGGAGGGGGAGGAGTCAGTGCCTGGCTACAGGCAGGGAGGGGGAGGAGTCAGTGCCTGGCTGTAGGGTGGGAGGGGGAGGAGTCAGTGCCTGGCTACAGGCAGGGAGGGGGAGGAGTCAGTGTCTGGCTACAGGCAGGGAGGGGGAGGAGTCAGTGCCTGGCTGCAGGGTGGGAGGGGGAGGAGTCAGTGCCTGGCTGCAGGCAGGGGGAGGAGTCAGTGCCTGGCTGTAGGGTGGGAGGGGGAGGAGTCAGTGCCTGGCTGTAGGGTGGGAGGGGGAGGAGTCAGTGCCTGGCTGCAGGGTGGGAGGGGGAGGAGTCAGTGCCTGGCTACAGGCAGGGAGGGGGAGGAGTCAGTGCCTGGCTGCAGGCAGGGAGGGGGAGGAGTCAGTGCCTGGCTGCAGGCAGGGAGGGGGAGGAGTCAGTGCCTGGCTGCAGGCAGGGAGGGGGAGGAGTCAGTGCCTGGCTACAGGCAGGGAGGGGGAGGAGTCAGTGCCTGGCTGTAGGGTGGGAGGGGGAGGAGTCAGTGCCTGGCTGCAGGGTGGGAGGGGGAGGAGTCAGTGCCTGGCTGCAGGCAGGGAGAGGAGTCAGTGCCTGGCTGCAGGCAGGGAGGGGGAGGAGTCAGTGCCTGGCTGCAGGCAGGGAGGGGGAGGAGTCAGTGCCTGGCTGTAGGGTGGGAGGGGGAGGAGTCAGTGCCTGGCTACAGGCAGGGAGGGGGAGGAGTCAGTGTCTGGCTACAGGCAGGGAGGGGGAGGAGTCAGTGCCTGGCTGCAGGGTGGGAGGGGGAGGAGTCAGTGCCTGGCTGCAGGGTGGGAGGGGGAGGAGTCAGTGCCTGGCTACAGGCAGGGAGGGGGAGGAGTCAGTGCCTGGCTGCAGGCAGGGAGGGGGAGGAGTCAGTGCCTGGCTGCAGGCAGGGAGGGGGAGGAGTCAGTGCCTGGCTACAGGCAGGGAGGGGGAGGAGTCAGTGCCTGGCTGTAGGGTGGGAGGGGGAGGAGTCAGTGCCTGGCTACAGGCAGGGAGGGGGAGGAGTCAGTGCCTGGCTGCAGGGTGGGAGGGGGAGGAGTCAGTGCCTGGCTGTAGGGTGGGAGGGGGAGGAGTCAGTGCCTGGCTGCAGGGTGGGAGGGGGAGGAGTCAGTGCCTGGCTACAGGCAGGGAGGGGGAGGAGTCAGTGCCTGGCTGCAGGCAGGGAGGGGGAGGAGTCAGTGCCTGGCTGCAGGCAGGGAGGGGGAGGAGTCAGTGCCTGGCTACAGGCAGGGAGGGGGAGGAGTCAGTGCCTGGCTGTAGGGTGGGAGGGGGAGGAGTCAGTGCCTGGCTACAGGCAGGGAGGGGGAGGAGTCAGTGTCTGGCTACAGGCAGGGAGGGGGAGGAGTCAGTGCCTGGCTGCAGGCAGGGAGGGGGAGGAGTCAGTGCCTGGCTGCAGGGTGGGAGGGGGAGGAGTCAGTGCCTGGCTACAGGCAGGGAGGGGGAGGAGTCAGTGCCTGGCTGCAGGCAGGGAGGGGGAGGAGTCAGTGCCTGGCTGCAGGCAGGGAGGGGGAGGAGTCAGTGCCTGGCTACAGGCAGGGAGGGGGAGGAGTCAGTGCCTGGCTGTAGGGTGGGAGGGGGAGGAGTCAGTGCCTGGCTACAGGCAGGGAGGGGGAGGAGTCAGTGTCTGGCTACAGGCAGGGAGGGGGAGGAGTCAGTGCCTGGCTGCAGGCAGGGAGGGGGAGGAGTCAGTGCCTGGCTGCAGGCAGGGAGGGGGAGGAGTCAGTGCCTGGCTGCAGGCAGGGAGGGGGAGGAGTCAGTGCCTGGCTGTAGGGTGGGAGGGGGAGGAGTCAGTGCCTGGCTGTAGGGTGGGAGGGGGAGGAGTCAGTGCCTGGCTGCAGGGTGGGAGGGGGAGGAGTCAGTGCCTGGCTACAGGCAGGGAGGGGGAGGAGTCAGTGCCTGGCTGCAGGCAGGGAGGGGGAGGAGTCAGTGCCTGGCTGCAGGCAGGGAGGGGGAGGAGTCAGTGCCTGGCTACAGGCAGGGAGGGGGAGGAGTCAGTGCCTGGCTGTAGGGTGGGAGGGGGAGGAGTCAGTGCCTGGCTACAGGCAGGGAGGGGGAGGAGTCAGTGTCTGGCTACAGGCAGGGAGGGGGAGGAGTCAGTGCCTGGCTGCAGGCAGGGAGGGGGAGGAGTCAGTGCCTGGCTGCAGGCAGGGAGGGGGAGGAGTCAGTGCCTGGCTACAGGCAGGGAGGGGGAGGAGTCAGTGCCTGGCTGTAGGGTGGGGGAGGAGTCAGTGCCTGGCTGTAGGGTGGGGGGAGGAGTCAGTGCCTGGCTGCTGCCTTCTGTATAATCACCTCCCCTGTCTAAGAACAAATTTCACTTTGTGAATGAAAACTCAAAGCTGATTGACTGAAAAACTTGGCAAGCTGCCAAATATTCTGGGCCATTACAGATTGGATAATGCCCGGAATTTTAACCAATCAGAGAGCAGGGATTTCAATAATGCCCGGAATGTAATGATATTTGGCATCGGTGTCCAGAGAAAAGAGCACCCCCGATACGGATATAGGTAGATGTACTGCCCCGGGGGCATATCAAGTCCTCCAGCCAGGAAAACGTGTAGACATCAGGGAAATGAATGGCAGTGCTCTTAAGGTACGAGGTTGGACCGAAACATTCATCTTTTTTAATACATTTTGTATATTTTCTGCATAATACTATTGGGGAGTCGCCATTCCATGCGCAGAACTCAATGGGCTAATATAAACTGATGCTACTATTTTTCTCTGAAAAAAGACACCATGACAAGTCAGAGTCTTTTTTAGCCACGTGTGTGTGTGTGTGTGTGTGTGTGTGTGTGTGTGTGTGTGTGTGTGTGTGTGTGTGTGTGTGTGTGTGTGTGTGTGTGTGTGTGTGTGTGTGTGTGTGTGTGTGTGTGTGTGTGTGTGTGTGTGTGTGTGTGTGTGTGTGCGATGGATAATTATCTTGATTACCATAGTAGTTACTGTACCTGATGGAGCCACTTCTAAGCAAGTCCTACGGAAGTCCCTTAACCCAGAGGTTCGTACTGTAACTCCAGTCACCAACGGGTCAGGTTTTAAGGATATCCCTGCTTCAGCATGGGTGGCTCAAACCTGTGCTGAAGCAGGGAGCCACTTGTGCCGACGCAGGGATATCCTTAAAACCTGACCTATTGGGGGTGGGGGGTCTTGAGGACTGGAGTTGAGAACCCTGCCTTAACCTATGCAGCTAACCACACAAAAAACTTATGTTCAAGCGATACAGCAGGTCTTACTAGACACACACACACCCACACACTTTGATGGATCGGACCTGGAACAATGCAATAAGTCAAATAAAAGATGTATGATCAACAGTCCCATCTGTATTTACAAATAACCGCATATTCTGTAAATGTCAGCGTTGGGTAAAACTAAAGGTTATATTTAATGTGATAAGCAGAAAGTTTATAATGGGAGGCGATTTGCATGTCACAACGATTTAAAAGCAGCAGCTACGACAACATAGCAACTGTTTGAATATTGAGTCCGAAGAAAGATGGATGTTCTCACGTCAAAGGATTGCAAAAAAATGAGCAGAGTAAACAGGCCTCGTTAAGGTTCAGGTGTTATTGACATAGGTGCAGGGGACAAAAAACCCCACAGTCATGGGTTTGTTTAACTGCGCTGGTAACGGCCTTGGGAAATATAAATATGAGCGCAAAGACATTAACCCCTGTGTTGTGAGAGGGGTCTGACATTAACCCCTGTGTTGTGAGAGGGGTCTGACATTAACCCCTGTGTTGTGAGAGGGGTCTGACATTAACCCCTGTGTTGTGAGAGGGGTCTGACATTAACCCCTGTGTTGTGAGAGGGGTCTGACATTAACCCCTGTGTTGTGAGAGGGGTCTGACATTAACCCCTGTGTTGTGAGAGGGGTCTGACATTAACCCCTGTGTTGTGAGAGGGGTCTGACATTAACCCCTGTGTTGTGAGAGGGGTCTGACATGCTATATACTGTGTGGGCGCTTTACACTCTGTGGGCAACTCTTGTAGCGACGGACATTTTTGCACTATTTTTTAAAATGTATATTTTTATTAATTCGGTGTGAAATGCCATGCCCCCCCCCCAATCAGCGGCTGTGTGTGTCAAGTGTGTGTAACAGATACATGTGTGCAAGTGTGAATATATACACGTGCACAAACACACACAACACAGCCGTAATACAACTGTTTCAACACAACAAAGCACTCTTATTTTTGATCATTAGCTTGGACCTTTTTTTACATTGGTTTTCAAATACAGCACTTGCTTAGTTAAGATCATTTGCATAAAATAATTATTTGAAATATATTTATTATTTGAGATAAATATTAAATGGCAAAACATTTTTGAAGAGTTAACCCCTTGATTGCCAGGACATCTTGTGGCACAACATTTCAGCGGTCACATGGGTCAGAATTCATCCACACCATGAATGTGAGAGGAATCCCCAATCACCATTCACATTACATCTGCGGCTCATTGGGAGCTATGGACATTATCAGAAGAACGCCAGATCAGCGCACGGACTAACGCAACAGCGCACGGACTAACGCAACAGCGCATGGGACCCAAGGGTGCCAGGTTCTTTTGACGTTATTGGAATGGCACAGGGGCAAATAAAGCTAAAAACAGCAGAAAATATTCTGCAACATTGGATTTGCTGCAACAGATCACCGTGACCCTGCGCCCTCACAGGAGCCAGAGGTCAGTCGTTCCCAATCTTTTGTGTGTCTCTGGGCACCCCTAATCACAGTGCTCAGTTGCTGAGGCACCCCTACAACAACAGGACCGGGTCACAGAAAACACAGGACAGAGAGTCACAGGAGCCAGAGAAATCCCACACACACACACACACACACACACACACAACCAACTACACACCCAACCAGACAACTACACACATGCGCACGCACACACACTAATAGGACAAATACACAGGACAGAGAGTCACAGGAGCCAGAGAAATCCCCCCCACACACACACACACACACAACTAACTACGCACACCAACCAGACAACTACACACATGCGCACGCACACACACACACACCCATAGGACAAATACACAGGACAGAGTCACAGGAGCCAGAGAAATCCCACACACACACACAACTACACACCCAACCAGACAACTACACACATGCGCACGCACACACACACACATCAATAGGACAAATACACAGGACAGACAGCTTTCACCAGTACATGCCGCTTTCTCCTCTGCTTGGCTATACCCTGGTGGCTCCTGATACCTCGTCCTGATTGGCTGCATTACCCAGCAGCAGCCAATCAGGACGAGGAAACTGCCCTGGGAGACGGGGGAATCCTGCGACCCCTTCGATCATCTCACGGAAATGATGATATATTCTATGATGTTTGGGTCTGCGGCTCTGCCAGCTCACATTGAGGCAGATAAGACCAAACTGGCCTAATGACCATGCCTGAGGACTTCTGGACAACTCCACACAAGTGGCTTTAGAATAAGAAGTTATAGGAAAGTGTATCCGGACAGCGTTTGCAAAGCTAGGTTTAGGGAAGGGTTTACTGCCCTGACCTCTTTTCCTGACCCCTGTGCCTAGTAGATCATGTAACATACAGAGGGGTCCACATTTCTGCGTAAGATAAGGTTACCGTAGTAATGTAAGAATACATTGTAGCTGCTGAGTTACACTGACTGAAGGATTGATTTGAAACTGAAAGGCAGCCATTTAGTGAACCCGAGGAAGCACGATTTTGCTGATCGATCACGGGAGAACCAAATCGATTGGCAGCGTAGGTAATTAGTTTTCAATAAAGGTAATCAGACTGTATATATTAAAAGGAAAATATATTTTTATTTCTTTTTAAGATGCAGTCATTTGAAACAAAAAGTAATGATGTCTCTATTTACATTCTCGTCTTAAAGCCGAGTAGTTTTAAGCTGCTTTCAACTTTAAGAAGAAAAGCCTTCATAATAACTCAAAATAAATAGGTAAAAGAGCCTGTCACAAATGTCTCAGCGAGGCACAGATACAATATATTGTATCCGCAGGGGAAACGTTTAAAAGAGCTCGTACCAAACACAAGACGTGTAATATGTCCTGTCTCGCAGGAAAACGACATGGCTGCCGTGGGAAACACAATACCTGTACCCAAACCAAGAGCTATACTGAAGAACCGTTTCTAGCAGCAATCACCCCCTGGAGGTTGTGTCAGGGGCGGAAAAATTCCGGGCACCTGGTTGCCTAAAAATACCCCCCGGCTCCTGCATTGTGGTTCCGACTAACCTGCCATGTCCAGCTTCAAGCAGGACAGATTGCGCTGTTGCCGGTCGTGGCGCAGTGCTGACTGACCCAAGTCTGGCAGAGATAAGGGGGGCGGGGGGGAGGGGTGAGAGCGGGGGGGGGGGGGGTAGCATCTCCTGACTGCTCATCCCTGCTCTCATTTCTTCCAGTGACGCCAGCCGGTGCCAGAATGAGGGTGTTTGGGAGATTTAAAACTCAAATGTTTCAGTCATCACAGTTCAACCGTGCGGCCTCCTGAACCAATTAATGTTAAAGAAATATAATAATTCAGCACCGTGCCGATTTAAAGCTGGTGCCAAGGACACAAGTGGGATTGAATGTTCCAACTGGCGTCTTCAGTGGTCCGCCCGAAAATATTATTCTAATTGTTTGTAGCGCAAAGCATGCAACCAGCAGCGGGGGACAGAGACAAGTGAAACGCAGCGAAACAAGGTCAATTTAAGCAGAAACTCACACAATATGAGCAAGAAACTAGAAAACAGTAGAAAAACAATAATGTCAAGTTACTTACGTTTTTCATCGTCTGCGTGCACTAAGGAAGCCGCCCTTGACAACACATCCAATGGAGTCTCCATTTAAAGACCCTACAAAGAAGAAAGGACAAATAAATGACAATAGTTCACAAGAGAAGATTATATACAAATATACATCACACACACACACACACACACACTATATATTTCAAGAAATTGTATATGTTCTTGTCCGCCCTCCCACACTACTGTGCCATAGAATATGTTGACGCTATACAAATAAAAGATAATAATCATAATAAATGTCTTTGTATACACACGGGTGGACAAAAATATGAAGTACTTAGGAGCCAGCGTCTTGTTAGGCTTGCGTATCGGTTACCCCCGTGCCCCCAGTGAGTGTGTGAGTGTGTGAGTGTGTGTAATCTGACACACACACACACATCCCTCCCACACTGTGCATTGAGTGCCGGGGCGGGCTGAGTACAGGAGGGCTCTGACTAGCTCCGCTCTCAGCTTTCACGCGTCTCTGCCTTCTACTCGCCGATCTCGCCACTGAGCGGCGTGGCCGTGACTTGACCTGTCAATCACCGCTGCTGCCATTCCCAGCTTTGATGTGGCTGCGGAGCACTGCTGCCAGTGCAGCAGTGATTGTCAGGTCAGTTATTACTGTATAGAGCAGAGACACCTTGTCCATATAATGATGTGCACGGGTCATAAAAAATATGTATAGAAATACTTCCCAAGGACCATATATAACGAACGACTCAGCACTCCAGTATAAATGTTCAAAATGTAAATAGTTGTGTATCTTCAATACAACTATTTACATTTTGACCATTTATACTGGAGAGCCGAGTCGTTCTTCATAATTTGTCTTTGGGTGAAAAAAAAAATTCAAGAAAAATTATACATACCAAATTGTTCCTAAATTATTGTAAAAATATTGTTTTAATAAGAGAAAAATGATATGTTTAATCGTGCAAACGACTTCCTCAGGGGAAACGCGTTGAGTCCTATTGGAGACTGCAGAGGTTTCTGCGAGAGCTCTTTAGAAGAACTCCCCTTTCCTTGCGATGTCGGAAGCACTGGCCCTGGCGATGATCGGTGGAGAACATTGTGAGCTTGTGTGCCCTTTTCAAAAATGGTCCAGTCACCGCAAAAATTATTTTTGGCTAAACCAAAAAAAAATCAAACTCCTAAAACCATAACACATATTTTACATTTCCAATTGTCATTGCAAAGCCTAAAAGTGATATTACGGGGAAAGAAAGAGATAGAAGTAGAAATCTTTGAACTGCATGGGGATGAAAGAAAATCGATAACATTCAAATGTAAGAATTGCAGCGCCATTTCTGCAACGGACCATGAACTGCACCTGTAAAGTTGTGTGAACAGGATTAAGACCGAGCTTTAACTGCTTCATTGTCATAGCACAGAAGGACCAAAACAGGTATTGTTCCAAGATTAACCACCACTGGGCACAGATTCTCTCAACCAAACAAGCCTACTTGAAGCTTTTGCTAACCCCTTAATTGCCAACAGCGTCGGCAACGCCACTTTGGTAGACAAGGAGTTAGTTGTGCAGTGCTTGCATTGTCACTGGCAGTGTATTGCTTAATTGTCTCTGTTTTGCATTACATAATCACATTTAATGGATTCATGCTCATTCCATTAAACAATGGATTTTTAGTTTAGCATTTATTCTGTGGTAGCAACAAAGAATTATTTGTAAACCCCAAATGGAAAAAAAACAATCTGATTATTCTAAGTTATGTTGCATAGTTTTTGCCAACATTTCACTACTAAAGTAATATATACAGTACTACATTGGCCTTCTTAAATACCGATCACCCAGTTCACAGTGACATCTTTCAGCAGTCTATATGGAGAAATATGGCTATAAACACTTTGTGGACCCTTAAATTATTCTCTAGAGCTCTATGTACTATTCATACATTGATACACATGTATTTGCAAGTGGACTTTCAGACCTTCGGGTTCAAAGTGAATAAACAAATCAGGTTCTGAAAGAACTGCCACGAATGTCACAGAAGGCGTTATGTGGCTGAGTGGCTTCCAAGTTATATCAATCTCCACGCGGAATTACAGTGAACCCCAATGAAAAGTCGTATACAAGAACGGATACTCTGAATCATCTTACATGGCAAACCAGCATACACAGACTTCACTGGTGCTGTATTTGTATGAACATTACGAGCTTGGGGATTAGTACTGCTGCTTCAGCACAAAGCAGTTTGGAAACTATGAAAAAAGGGCCTAAAAACGGCATATGGATCCGGTTCCTCTTGACCCAATTTTGCAGCCCATGGTGGCAACAGTACAGGATTCTTTCAATACTACGTACAATGAACGGGTTAATTCTTAGTTAATACTTTCTGCCGTGTGGGTATATATATGTTATTTGAAACACCTGTAGGCAAAACAGAGGACGACAGATTGTGAGCTCTTCGGGGCAGGGAGTCCTTTTCTTAATGTTACTCTAATGTCTGAAGCGTTTATTCCCATTGTGTGTTACTGCTGTGACGCGCTATGGACATGGATGATGCTATATAAAGATATACATACAAGGTAGGGGGATTATAATCCTGTTAATTATAGCAGTGGTATAAATGGGAGGAGAGCACAATCCGAACTAACCCAAGTGTAGTTTATTCTATAATAATTTTTTTTTTAGTTGAAGTCAATGGGTTTCCTTGCAACAATGCCCTAATGGAGTTAAACGAATATCCTCCTAACACCTAGAGCGAATGAAGGGAATTGCACTGGTAATTTGAAGAGCCATTAATATGGGATTGGAATAACTTTCATCTGAATTGTATTAATCTCCCACCGAGGCTGGGAGTCATCCAACCGCGATGCAGGGTATGGCGCCCAATCTGACTAATGGCCATAAATGATGGTTACCATCAGTTCAGGGGCGAGATACCACAGGAAGGAGTGCTAGCAAGAGAGACTAATGTTCCCCTGTATTATGGTTATTCTTCACACAATGCTCAGCCATTGACATCAACAGTGAGAAAAGCAGCAGAGGTGTCAGCCAGAATGATACAGGAGTAATGAGTTTCAGCAGACTGGAGGTCATTGAAACTGCTCTTACTAGGTTAGCCAAGAAAGACAGCAGAAGATCTAAGATTGTGTGAGATAATGAAATGGAGCATGCATGAGAAAACAATGTCTTCAAGTACTTTGAAAGACAAGTAGGCTCAAGACTTAGGGCTTGACCCCGCTGCCTACTACAGCGTCCGCCACAGCGGACGCTGCACGCACGAGAGCCCTCCCCTCAATGGCGCCGGGCCCGCTGCGAGGGGGGGCCGCAGCGCTGAGGCGCGAGGTGCTCCTGCTCTCAATAGAATTGAGAGCAGGACTCGCGTCGAGCGATACGGCACGCCCCCCCCCCCCCCCGCGGTTCAGCCAATGAGGGCGAACCTGCCGGGTGACGTCATGGCCGCGCCCCCGGCACTCCCCCGCCACGCCCCCCCGGTCTCTCTTCCTGCAGCTCCCTGCAGACCAGGTAATCGGCTGCACGCGCCGCCAATCTCGCGGGCGCGCGTTACAGCTGAGTTACCGGGGCCTTAGCCTTATTCTTTAGAATAGGCAGGTTTGAATGGTGCACAAAATCTGCTCGAGCAGAGGTAGGACTTGAAGAAGGTGAGAGTCTAGAAGCCAGGGCAGGTGTGAAAGGTTTGATGAGATGGGAGGGAATGAGACCGAGGAGGCGTGTGGCAGAGGGAGAGAGGCAAAAACAGGATAGGTGCCGTGGGTGAGGCTGGCGAGTGTTTCTTAGAGAGAAAGCATAGAGTTGTTTGGCCAAGATAAAGTAGAATAGGTGAATAGTGGGAAATAATATATCCAAATGAGCCATATACCCGCCAAATGTGCATAAGTAGCAATACGTTTCATATATGGTACCATTAATCATGTCACCAACTGGCCCATAAAAAGGGGCCAATTCTGATAATCTCAGACAAAATAAGTGGGTTACCTTAAAAGTTGACAAAAAAAAGCGTGTGTGTCTGTGTCTGTATAATATATATATATATATTAATTTTTTTTTGGGGGGGGGGGGGTAAAAATAGGCACTCAAAGTCTTTAGAAAAACATACAAAAAATGTATTTAGAACAGACCGGTGTGTCTCCCTACCTTTCTCATGATAAATGAACATAGACAATTGAGAACCTTATATACCCCTTCCCCCCCCCCCCCCCCAATACTGCGGACAGGAAAAAAGCGCTCTGTAGCTTAGCAAAAGTTGGGTGTGCAAGGTGGGGGGCTAGTGTCTGATCCATTGCTACAATTTATCAATAGTCCCAAACTGCCCTCTGCATACCCCCTGCCATGGTATCTGGTTACGATGGGGAAGCCCGTTTTTCCCCAGGAGGATTCCGTCACCGTATTACCAGGAGGTTTAGAATAGGAGCTCCGTACCCTGTGCATACGTCACTGCACCCGCTCTCAAGGTGTATACGGATACTCCTTAACTATGGTTAGATTTTGTATTTACCTCGCCCGTCTTGTCCATATTCCAGAGAGTATATACACTATGTATGATAATGCTTACTAATGGTGATTGATATGCTCTGAGATTTTGTATCTAAGTGGATCTCTAAGGCTGCGCTTATAGTGTCGGCGACGCGACTTCGCAGCAAAACAGATGTATTGCCACCGTCGCGTGCGCTTACAGTAAGCGTGACGCGGCGGGAGTGATGTGGCGGCGCGAATTCTTGAAGCCGGTCAAATTTGATTTTTCAGAGGCTGTCGCCACGTGACAGCCTCTGAACCAATCAAACACCTGGTTGCCCGCGACGTCGCCGGAAATCGAAATACAACTTTCGAAAGCGGCAATGGCAACGGGTGACGTGCACTTATTGTATGTCTTTATTTATATAGCGCCATTAATGTTCATAGCGCTTCACAGTAGTAATACACGTGGTAAACAAATAAATAACAGATAATATAAATAACAGGTCATGAGAATAAGTGCTTCAGACATAAAAGTAACATTAAGGAAGAGGAGTCCCTGCTCCGAGGAGCTTACAGTCTAATTGGTAGATAGGGAGAATGTACAGAGACAGTAGGAGGGAGTCCTGGTAAGTGTGTCTGCAGGGGGCCAAGCTTTATATCATGTGTCCAGTATTATCCACAGTGCTATTCATATGCTTCTTTAAGCAAGTGTGTCTTAAGGTGGGTCTTAAAGGTGGATAGAGAGGGTGCTAGTCAGGTACTGAGGGGAAGGGCATTCCTGAGGTGTGGGGCAGTCAGTGACAAAAGGTTTAAGGCGGGAGAGGGCTTTAGATACAAAGGGGGTAGAGAGAAGACATCCTTGAGAAGAACACTTCAGGAGGTTTGGTTATGACTAGGTTATCGCGCAATCATCAATGTACATATGGACACTACGCTATTGATAAGGTTCGTTTGCCCTTATTATGCTCCTTTGTTGCAAGATTGTATGCTACATATTATGGTTTTTCAGTTTGCTAACTGTGTTGCTACAGAATATCACTGCAGCTCATGTTGATATATACACACACAGCTTGTGTTAGAAACCCTGTCCCTTTTCCCAGAATGCTCGGTCCACAACGTTTAAGTAACAGAAACTTTTTTTTAATGAGTTTATAAATGTTGTTACTATGATGTTGGGTTGCACCGGATTTCCTCACATACCCATGTGTCTGTGTATGTGTGTGTGTATGTGTGTGTGTGTGTATGTGTGTGTGTATGTGTGTGTGTGTGTGTGTCGGGGGGTGCTTCTGCAGCTCATGCACGCTGGTGGTTTACTTTTGTTGCTTGGCAACCACAGTAGGGGTGAGTGGCAGCTGTTCTGCCCACGCTTTTTATTTAAACCAGGGGGGGGGGGGGGTGAGGGGAAGAGGGTCTAAGGTTCTGAATTGTCTATGTGCATTTGTCTTGAGAAAGGCCCCACAGTGAACAGAACCGTTGATCATTTTGAACTAAACTTTTTGTATGTTTTTCTGAAGACCTGTTGTGCCTTTTCTTACCAACATGTGTTATCATTCATTTTGCCCCCAGGCAGTAACGTTCTATTTCCGTGCCACAGTGTACACACACACACACACACACACACACACACACAATATATATTTATTGGACCCAATAAACCACTTCTGTGAGATTATGTCTTGTGCCGGTATATTGGATCTCTAGGGATCCTTACACAAATCTAAACAACATCCTGGAACTCCTGAACAATGTCCATCTTGACAAAAGGTCCCATCTATTAAATTCACATTTAGAAGGAAAAAAAAGAAAAGAAAAAAAACCACAAGTATGCCGGACTTCTACTTTGTTCCTATACTACACTTCCCTTCTGTGGCACCTTGGTTTCTACTTTTTAGTAGTGCTTTACTACACATATACACACCCACGTGGCATTGTGAGGAATAAAAACATAAAAGACAAATATAAATAACACACTGGAGCCTTGAACAATGTCCAGATATGGATCATTTATAAAATTAGACTGTCAAAACATCCCAGTATACACAAAGTCTGCAGCCGGTGAAATACTGCAGGAAAACCTCAGCCTCTCGTTTCCAAATAATAAACAGAGAAACTCGAGGATGCCACAGCTAATTATTGCTTCACTTCCCACATTTGGAATTCCAGAGACGCATGTGACGCAGAAAGCCGGCTATTAATCTGTTACTGTAACAACTCTCTCTATGACGAAGCTTCTGGAAAATGTGCTATGTAGGATTCAAAACAAACAGTGTAAAATGTATGCCAGGAGAATAGTATTCATTGGAATAACCATGTCACAAGAAGAGCAAGCGTATCAATGATATATGAGCACATCTAAGACAGATCCTTTTACTAAACTACTCTATATGGAATAGCTCTGAACCTTTAATACATATCTGCACAAGTACTATGTAAATAACTATTGATAGAGGCTATTTACCCCATAAGTCAGGTACAGAAGGCACTTGTTCAGCTTTACTTAACCGGCAGTAGAATAATTACAAAATACTTTGTTCAGCATAACTTTTACCCTACATACAGTAATATACCAACCTAACTCCTACCCAGAACCGAAATAATCTGCTAGAAAATCAATGCCGGCTTAAAGTAGGAGGGTACAAATAAAAAGAAGCGGAGGTTGTTGGGTATATAGACACTTCCATAACTATTTGACAAATACAAATATTTGTTCTTATATTGTGCTGACAGCATATGCATAGAATTTTACAGGCACTATGAGTTCCTACACCAAAAGATCTTACAATCTAATTTGGTGCACAGGGAGATAAAAAGTGACTTGCCAAAGGTCACAAGGTGAGTTGACCTTGGAATTCAAACTGGTTTCACTCACTTTGAAGACACTGAGATTGATCTACCACTTCAGTACCGAATAGCAGCAAGATAATAAATTAACAGTATATAGGCAAGTTGATTCAAATTCTTTTAATTTAAAAAAAATCAGTTTGATATTTTTCTCTTCATCCAAATAAAAACCGTCAGTGCTAAATCCTCCAGCACTTCAAGAAAAGAAAATACTGATATAGGACACTGACTGCAAATATTGTCGCCATTGGGAATTTCTAAGAAACACACAGTCCTGCTCGTGCCACTTAATGATAAATACACTGCCCTTGAAATGGGGGAACCTGGCTCCCATCCTATGAACACGGGTAAGTTACTGCATCGCCCTGTGCATCAGGCACCATCATTTGGCTGCAAGCTCTTTAGTGCGCGGACTCAACGTGCAACACTTCATTCCTTGTTGGCGCTACTTTAGAAAAACACACACACACACACACACACACACACACACAATAAAACAACACCCCACAGGGTATCACAGCAACATTTCATTTCCATGTGATGCTTTAATGAAACTGCAATATTTAGCACTATACTTTTTGGCCTAAAGTTGAAAAGCCCCATGAATCAGACATTAAGTATGTTAGACAAAGGTTTCTATGCATGTACGCTTTCACTCAATGTGTGTGTCATCTCTGAAGGATGTCAAAAAAGATTTAAAGTGTATGCAATGCAACTCTGTGAGACCTCACCAAGAAGCATCTGTCCATGCTCACCTGTCAGTTTCAGAGTCAAGAAAATAGGGGCTTATAACAGCGATGCAAGGGAGTGGGGCATTCAAAGGTGATGACTGCTGCACTAGTGAATAAACCACAAATTACACTCAACCGGTTTCAAAATACTTCAAGATTTTCAACAAGCGACACTAGTTTGTACCACTTATTTGGCAAGATTACCAAGTAAATTAACTTTTAATATTTTGAAAAGCAAACATGAATAATGTGAAATCACTGGCCATTCACGTACACGGAATACCCAGTGCCAGCACAGTGTGACCAGGGCACCATATCTACTGGTGCACAACAAAAAGGGTGCAGAATCCAAAAGGATATTTACAACAACAAACAATGAACCTTAGATTGTGAGCTTTGTGGCAAGGACTCCATTGTACATGTCAATTCATTATACCTTTGTATATGTAACCCAGTCATTTGTCTGGAGACTCACTGCCTGTAATTTCTACGTACACACACTTTGCAATAAATAATTGCTATTGAAGATGCAACCAGCATTTCTTCATATCTCATAACAAGCCTTGAGGGCCACAGGCGCAGAATGCCACGACCCTCCGATGCTCGCGACCACATGACCGCGTAGTCATCCCTCTTCTGTTCCTCATCAGGGTAGATTGCGTTCTGGGCTCCCCTGGAACGCAACACGTGATCTCCCCTAGCAAAAAACTAGCATTTTCATTATTTTACGTGGCTACAACATCACGTCACCCCCGGGTGTCAGACGCTCAGACCCCATGACGTAGAAGCCATGTCTCGTGGCACTCAAAAGGTTAAACTGGGGGAGGGTGGGGCAGCCTGGATCGAATCCGTGTGACCTTGGGCAAGTCAATTTATCTCTTTATGGCTCATGCACCAAAATTAGATTGTAAGCCCCCTAGGGAAGAACTGGTTGTGCCTGAAAAGGCCTATGCACAGCGATGTACACACTATCAGCGCTATCTAGCAGACCAATAAATAAAAATGTATGCGTAGGGTAAAATAGATCTACTGTTTTAATCTCATTACTGGCGTTTTATCCACTGCATATTACACCAGCCTGAAAATAAAACAGCAGCTAATATTTAGATTGTCTGCGTAGTCACAATATTCTGAACAGGTTGTATTTCCATCAGAAATGCTCAAATCGAAAACATTTAGCTAACTTTGGGAAGTAATTCATACGAGTCACATTATTCACACGAGGTTTCCTCTGTTGTTACTGAGAATCCAAACCTGCAAAGGGTAAGAAGTCAGGACTTGGTACCATGTCCCGTAGCCCAACATGTTACTATGGAAGGGACATGCCAGGCCCTGGGGAAGGGGTTTAAGCCTCACACTAAGTTCACATCCTCACCTTTTGGATCTGCCTCTGGTCAGCGTTATGTCCCCAATCCAAACCTCCAGGTCTCCTCCCCTAAACATGGTCTTGGCAAATAACCCCCACACGCACCCGACACTTACCAGGATATACAGCAGCAGAGCAACAACAAACAAGATTTCCAGCTTCCTTCATTTAGAGCCAAAGATCCCAGCCCTCCCCCACATCAGGGGCAGCATGTTCCCTTCCCTCCCTCTCCCCTCCTCCTGCTGCTGCTGCTGCTGCTTCTCCAGTGACACGTGAAATCTCAGGCCTCCTTTCACTTTGGATTCCTGGCTGTAACCCCCTCCTGCCCAGATGACCCCTTGTCTAGACAAATAGGAGACTCAGCAGCAGCACATGTGCAGTCCCCCCCCCCCCTGCTTTGCATGTGCAGCTGTGTTTTGAGCTTTCCACACACTAGTAAAAAGTTCTCCCTGCCTGCAGGTATTGAACAAGGGATGGTCCTTTTGTGAATCAGACAAGAGACACTCATTAAAATACTAGATGTTACAGATACGTGAGCACACTATTACACATCAACATGCTGTATATTACACAGAAAGTATATTTTACACAGAAAGTTAACTATATCTTTAACTGTGCATGCAATGTCTTGTATATAATGTATAACCCTGTTCACTTAATGTAACTATGTATTTGTAGCCCTGTATTTGTCATTATAACTCTGTGCCCAGGACATACATGAAAACGAGAGGTAACGCTCAATGTATTACTTCCTGGTAACACATACCTATTTTTATAAATATCAAATATATACACTGTTATATTGTAAGAGGCATCATAATATGCAGAACATGCATTATATAGTACAGACGGTGATCACACGATCATACAGAAGAGACCGCTGAACTATATCATGTTCAAAAAGGAGCTTTGTAATATAGAAAAAATGATAACATGTTAGGCCGCGTCCATAGTAAGTGATGCCGGGCGGAGGCGCGCTGAGGCTGAGGGAAAGCGGTGCTTTCCCTGGCCTTAGACCGCGCGCCATCCGGGGGCGGGCCAGTGACGTCACGGAGCTGGTTCGCCCTCATTGGGCAAACCGCTGACGTGACCGGCCCTGCGCTCCGATGTAAAAATTTTCTAAGACCTACGCTTCCGCGCGCTTGCGGAAGCGTAAGCGCGCCTCAGCACGGGTCAGCGCATAAGCGCTGACAATGCCCGAGGCCTTACAGAAACAAGACTGGTACCAGTGACATGCCCAGCATACTACAGAAATACAGCCAAGAGCACACAGAGCAGCAACAGAGGTGAATAACACTATATGAATTATATAATGCAGTAACATGATATGGATTAGACAAGAAATCAGTTGTAATTACTATGTAATCATTAAAAAGAATGATCGCACAGACAGAAGAAATATAATATCGCAGTATGGGATAGAACATAAATAGGCACTATATCAGTCAGGGAAAACATCATACTGTGATAGAAAACACACTAATATATATATATATATATAGCATTTCGTTAGCCACAGAACGGTATCATCTATTTATTTTTTTGATTATTGAAGCTCGGCTAACACGGTACTGATACCTCTACATATATATACACAGACACACACACACACAGACACACACACACACACACACACACACACCAGGTAAAGCGTCCACTATCCTGATCCTGTATACAAGTCTTACAATACAGAGGGGATCTGAGAGATCTCAATGTTCAGGATTCAAACTCTAAAGAAGGCATCATGAGTTCAAATAAATAATAATCACATGTTAAACCCCTTGTAGGCTGGATCCAAAGTATAAATAAGGCATCATACATGCAAGTAAATAATCCTATGTTAATTCCGTATAGAAAATAAGTGTGTTCTTTATGTGTGTGTGTGTGTGTGTGTGTGTATGTGTGTGTGTGTGTGTGTATGTGTGTGTGTATGTGTGTATGTATATACAGTATGTGTCATCATATTGCACAACTCTGCAGCATGAAGTAAAATAACAAGATCTGCAGCCAGATGGTGGCACAAGCATTATTATTATTATTATTAATATTAATTCCCACACAGAGAACACACTTTGCAATCACCAACTTACCAGTTTACACCCAGCAGCTGTGGGGCGATCCCCGGGAGAACCGAGGAGTCAGAGCAACGGAGCCAATCCAAGTGACATCCAGCCGGGGTGAGGGGGGGAGCACAGGCAGTCTGACCGGGGGGGAGCGGGGAGTACAGGCAGTGTTGGGGAGGGGGGGGGAGCACAGGCTGTTTTGGGTGGGGGATCCCAGGCAGTGTTTGGGGGGGGGGGGGGAGCACGGGCAGTGTAGGGGGGATCCCAGGCTGTGCTGGGGGAGCACGGGCAGTGTTGGGGGGATCCCAGGCTATGCTGGGGGGGGGGGAGCACGGGCAGTGTTGGGGGGATCCCAGCTGTGCTGGAGGGGGGGGGGGTCACGGGCAGTGTTGGGGGGATCCCAGGCTGTGCTGGGGGGGGGGGTCACGGGCAGTGTTGGGGGGATCCCAGGCTGTGCTGGGGGAGCACGGGCAGTGTAGGGGGGATTCCAGGCTGTGCTGGAGGGGGGGATCCCAGGCTGTGCTGGGGGAGCACGGGCAGTGTAGGGGGGATCCCAGACTGTGCTGGAGGGGGGGGATCCCAGGCTGTGCTGGGGGAACACGGGCAGTGTAGGGGGGATCCCAGGCTGTGCTGGGGGAGCACGGGCAGTGTAGGGGGGATCCCAGGCTGTGCTGGAGGGGGGGGGATCCCAGGCTGTGCTGGAGGGGGGGGATCCCAGGCTGTGCTGGAGGGGGGGGATCCCAGGCTGTGCTGGAGGGGGGGGATCCCAGGCTGTGCTGGGGGAACACGGGCAGTGTAGGGGGGATCCCAGGCTGTGCTGGGGGAGCACGGGCAGTGTAGGGGGGATCCCAGGCTGTGCTGGAGGGGGGGGGATCCCAGGCTGTGCTGGAGGGGGGGGATCCCAGGCTGTGCTGGAGGGGGGGGATCCCAGGCTGTGCTGGAGGGGGGGGATCCCAGGCTGTGCTGGGGGAGCACGGGCAGTGTAGGGGGGATCCCAGGCTGTGCTGGAGGGGGGGATCCCAGGCTGTGCCGCTGCCGCTGCTGGGAGAGCGCTGCTCGCTGCACCAGGAATGTGAAGAATGATGGAATTCTCTTCCTAGCAGGTGGGGAGCGCAGAGCCAGCCCATTGGTGGAGAGAGATCCATGAGATCAGCATAAATTAGCATAATGAGCCCGGTGACGTCACGGCCTGGGCAGCAGGTAGGAGCAGAGGATTATTCTGCAAAGTGATCTCTTTTATTTCCAGCTTCAAGTGATATGTGACCAGGTCTGACCTCCAAGGACACAAATTAGTGAGAATTGGATATTTTCAGGCCCCCAAAAAGTCACTTTGATAGAAAAGTACTAGAGTTGGGCAAATCTGTGCAGAATGTGACCTTTTTGCAATTATTTTCCCTCAAAATGTAATTCTTAATACACTGTCAGCGACGTATCTGCAGACAGTGAGCGAAACATGGTGCGTTAGTCTCAGCATAATGCAAATCTAGCAAATGTAAAGAATTTTGCTAGCGAATCCAGTGATTTTAGACAATTTAGCAAATTAGCATATTATCCTTTTAAGTGCTGGAGGAACCAAAGGGTCACCAGGTCTCGGGCACGTCTGCGTCCACTTCATGGACTGATCACAGGACGTGCTTAGGCCCTGGATGTTGGAAACCGAAGTGGACGGGACATCACCGGCGCGGTCAGTCCAATTTGCCCCCAGAAAATGAGCACCTAACCTCTGATGAACTTGGTGCACTGTGAAGGTTAGGCGGAATTACACGGCGTGTTGGCGCTGCGGCGAACCGCTTGCAGACGCTGACAAGGTTGTGATTTTTTTTTTCGCACCGAAAATGGGGCAAACTTTACTTTTTGTGACTTTAGTCGAAAGGCGTGCAGCCGAATTCCCCGGTCTGCAGTGAGCTTCAGGGGGAAATACAGGGGGGGATTTACGGGGGCGCAGCCATGACATCACCCGGCAGGTTGGCCCTCATTGGCTGAACCGCCGGGGGCGTGGCCTAGCACTCTGTCGCCCGTGTCCATCTCAAATTTCCAGTGGGGACCAAGCCTTAGGCCTCGTCCAGGGTAAAGCTGAGCGCTCTTGAACGCTCATGTGACACGCGATCAAACACATGATCGCCATGAGACTGTCCAGCGTGCACACGTGCCCGTGAGTGCTCAGCTGCTTGGAGAGACAAATGTATTTTGATTCTGCCACTCGCTGGCGCGTCACGTGAGCCGGTCGCCCAATGAGGGCGAACCAGCTCCGTGACGTCACGGCCGCGCCCCCCATGTGCGCGCAACTACAATTTTTGAACAGGACACAAATCGCTCCTGCTTCTCATGCGCCTGACGTCACAGCGCTCGCTCTCAGCCTGAATGCATTTTTTAAAATGCAGAAGCACAAGGGGGGTGGGGGGGGGGGGGGGAAGTTCACTTGTGTCCCTGTTTGTGCCCTCCTACAAAGTACTGCAAATAATCACCCCCTAACGGAAAAGCACTTCAAGTGCGTGGAACTGCAGCTTAAAGAAAGGTACAGGCAGTCCTCGGTTATCCAACACAATGCGTTACTCAAAATGGCGTTGGATAGCGAAACGTCTTAAAGCGAAACACGTTTTCCCATAGGAACACTGTTTAAATGAAAGGTTCCGTTCCTGAAGGCATTTTTAATGCTAAAATACACAAAATATTTTACTTTAGGCAATAAGATATGCAGCACACACACATTATATAGTGTATATACTGTATTATATATAATATAACATAATATATCATGTAATTTAATAATATAATATATTATATAGTATAATATAATATTATATTATATGATATATATATTATATACACATAAACAACGTTGCAAAGCGTCGTAAGAGCGTTGGAAAAGCCGTTTTGGCGTTGTAAAAATGAACATAGGTATGCATTGCATAGCGCTGGATAAGCCATTCGTTGTAAAGCGAAGCGTTGTAAAACGAGGACTGCCTGTAATGGTATCTAATCAGGCTAAATGTAAACTGGACGATCCTCTAACCTAAATATTTATGAGAGCGTGTATTTGTTACCACGGTTTACACACAAAAAAGACCACATGCTGAGCTCCGTCTAGCCGAGAAAAAGAATTGAAATGACATGAAACCCAGAAACCAGCCAAGGAGAAGACTTTATACATACTGTGCATGGAATATACAATTGTGGGCCTTTGTTTGAACAATGGAATTAAATCTTTGCAAGACCCCAATGAGTCGGCACTTATTTAGGAGCAGCGTTCTTTACTGTATAACAATACAATTATTATATAGTGTGTGTGTGTGTGTATAGGCCCGTTTGTGGGTCCGAAACGGTGGTGATTTGTGTCATTTTTTCTACAATATATATTTATTTTTCTGCTGTCTGCAGTTTCCGGTGCGAACGGTATTGTATGTGTTATCTGCTTATTATGGGACATGCACCTACCTAATGTGCTATATTGGAGAGCCGGCTGTTCATCTTTTTCTATATATCTATATCCCCTCTACCCCCGGCCAATAGAAAAGGGGCCACACCAACGGTTTTCACTGTGTGTTGGTGATGCTCCGTGGTTAGGTCACCTTATGTCTTAGGCTGCGGCCATGCTGCCACTGAGCGCGCTTGGCGCACTCAGTTCAATTACATCCAATCAATACGGCCTACACTCGCGCGCCGCACGCCCATACGCTCCAAAGCTCAGCGCTGGGAGACTTGAAAATGTGATTTCCAATTGCTGAGCATGGTCACCCGCCCAATCCAGCCAATTACACGCCGCCGTCCCCCCTCCCCCCGCTATCAAATAATTGCAGGACAGCCTGCGCTCATGCTTGGAGGTTTGGTGACGTCACCACTCTCAAGCATGAGCGCGCTAAGCGGCAGCGTGGCCGCAGCCTTAGGCCCGGGCCATAGAGGGGTGGGGAGAGCGGAGGCGCACTAACGCTGAGGCTCGCCTGCTTCAGTCAGCGCGATTGCACGGACTTGCAGGCGAGCCAGCGTGCGCGAAGGGAGCCGGGGGGAGGTGGTTGGAGGCGGGGCAGTGACGTCGCTGGGCCAATCGCCCGCGACGCACTGATGTCAATGTCACGGCGCCGACGTCACGGCGCCGTGACGTTGACGCTGCTTAAGGCTGATTGGATGTTTTCAGCCGACAGCGCGCTGAAAAACAGCTTGGCGCTCGGCTGAAAACTCCAAAGCCTGAGCACGCCTGCGGACGCTCGCATGAGCCCCCACTCAAGGCACCCTCATTGAGGATGCAGGGGCTCAGCGCGGAGCGTCCGCACGCCTCAGCGCTGCTTGTCCTTCTATGGACGCAGCCTTAGGCTAAGTCCCCGCTGGCGCTGAGCGCGCTCATGCTTGGAGAGCACTCCAAGCATCAGCGCCGGGTGTCCGACTTGTACGCGCGAGGGGGGGGGGGGGATTTTTTGTTTTGCTAAGCGTCGATCATGGCTGAGCGTGTGTGCATGTGCGCCACGCGCACCGTGTGAGCGGGGACATATATATATATATAATGTATCTTACATATATCTATATATGTAAGTCTCCTCCGCAAACGCCACCCGCTCAGCCGATCAGCGCTAGCGAGGACTAAGGCCTCGGCCATGCTCCCTGCTGGCGTGCTGAGCAGGGAAAGCGGGTGCTTTCCCTGGCCTCGCGGTTTTTTACCGCACGCGCTGTCAGCGGGCCCTCAGGGGGCGGGCACGTCACTGGCCGGGGGCGGGCCAGTGACGTCACTTAGCTGGTTCGCCCTCATTGGGCGAACCGCTCACGTGACCGGCCTGTCGCGCCGGCAAGCGGGGGAATTTTTAATTCCCCTAAGACCCGCGCTTCCACACGCTTGCGTAAGCGTAGGTGAGCCCCTACTAAAGCCGCTCTAATTGCGGCTGTAGGTGCTCAGTGCTGAGCGGGAGCGCGCGTCAGCACGCTTCAGCAAGCAAGCGCTAAACATGGCCAAGGCCATAGCCTTAGGGTGCTGGACTTCGGGGCTGGGGTGTTGAGCAAATAAGAGAACAGAGGGCGCCAGGAACTTTCAACTTTATTAACCAGGCATCTTAGGGCAGCAACAGGACTGGTTTTTGGTCATACGATCACTTCTTGTTACAGGATAGACACATACACACAGGCTTTCTCAGCCATGAGGCCGGTAGGCAAAGTAGCTCTTTTTGAAGCCTTTCCCCTGTTGCTGGAAACAGAACTGGAAATGTCTCCAACAATTCCCCAGCCGCTGTCCCAGGTCTCGTCACTGAGCCCCTGTGTGAGGAACCCACGTCCCACTGTGGCAGGTTCAGGGGAGCGCCTGCAGGGAGACTGGCCCTCACTGAGAAAACAAGAAACTGTTGCTTACCTCTATTACTGGGCTATAAACATGGTTACAGGTGAGATCCCACCTCTGGTTCCTACTGGGATCTGAGGAAAAGGATCCAAGTCCCTTATGTTTATAAGCTTTCTCCTGCCCCTGTAGCTGGGCAGGAAAGGAGAAGGACTACCGAGTCATCCCCAAAAGGGTTAACCTTTCCAGCACATTCTGGAAGAGCAGAGACTGGCCAATCACAGGTGACAAGCAAGAGGAAATAAGTGACTTCATATTAGCTACATGTACTAAGGCCTGTAAAGGATTTAACCCCTTAACTCCCTGTAGTTACCAGGACTCCCTAAAATATTCTAGCATACCCCGGCCCAAGACACACACACACACACACACACACACACACACACACACACACACACACACACACACACACACACACACACACACACACACACACACACACACACACACACACACACGACCAGTGGTTTGACAAGATGATGATCATTATATATTTCTATATATGTATATACATGTACACATACTGTATATTTATTATGACAGTAAGCAAGACAGCATCCTTAACAATAACACCGTGACATTTAAATTAAGTCAAAATAAATGTAACAATAATACATAGAACTTTAAATCGTAATGGGGCAAAAATAACCAGGTAATTATTTTTTTAACCACTTCAGTGCCAGGGAGCTGTAGTTCCTGCGAAGCAAAGCGTCAGTAGCTATCTGACACTCACAGGATTAAACATACGGGTGAAAGATTAGGATGTGAGTTAAACTTTAAAGAAAACACAACATTTTGGATTGACATGTAAGAGAAAAATGAAAGGTAAATGGATTATAAGAAAAAATACCAGAATAATGAAAAAGCGACATTAATAACGGGTTTGTACCACGCTAGGATTTGTGCGCATTTTTCTGTGTCTGTATTTGCCGATCAAAGGTTACGAACGATAGGTCTCAGCAAAAATTTATATGTAATTATTACTACTAAAATTCTGTGTGCAAAATATCTGGAATAGATTGATAATAAAATTGGAAAAGGCATGAAATTCAAACGACATTTTTAAAGTAAAAAAAAACCACATTTAATAAGGTGCTGTTCCTCCTAAAAGCGTACATATATGGCATTGATGGGCTTAATGGGTTAAATGTTGGTTGGTTCCGCAGTCATTTGAAACTTGGGACACATTTGACTTACTCTAACTCACACAGCGAGAAGCGCTAAGGGAAGTCAGAGGCCCAGAATGGTCCGTCGCCGCCATGAGCAGTGCGATGGCCGGACGGGCTGCGGGGGGGGGGGGGCGGCGCCGAGCCCCCCCGCCCTCCCTTCCTCTGGCCCCATGGGTTCAGGGGCAGGGAAAAAGTCTTAGAGGGTTTAAAATGGAGCGCGGCGTTTAGGAGGCCAGAACTTCTTGTTTCAGTCTCAGCTTTAAATCCCTGCTTCATTGTTTCATTAATTAAGTCACTGATTGAGTCATGGGTGCTGAAGCAGGGATATCCTGAAAACCTGACCTGTTGGTGGCCATTGAGCACTGGAGTTGGTCACGCTTGGGGTAGACTATGAAACAAACAAGCTAATTGCTTCCGTGCACGTTGTATTGCGTCCGTGTAACTGCATCTCATCTATTCCGCGCAAGCGACGGGTTGTGCGCAGGAAGTTCTAATCCAACGTTTTATGAATTGGATTAGTCCTGGGGCCTTTTTGTGTAAAGTGCAATATGCTGATCCACGGATCCCGCGCTGCGGCTGGTTCTATCGCACGTTATGCAGAAGGCCATTGGAGGTTGTGATACTGTTTAAGGGATTAACATCAGTGCATACACGGAGTGAGTACACCGGTCTGCAGCGAATCTACGCTGAAGCACAGGGCCGTTATCGCCCCTCCCCTCCCGCCCGGCAGGTAGGGCCCATGTTTGTTTCTATTGTACACGTAATTACTTGTGTTGTGCTTCTCACAGTTAGAGCACTGCGCTTGAATTCACAAAGCCGTAAAATGACATCAGAGCCGATGTTATAAGGTTGAGTTATTTGACTCTATTGCGACACCGCGTGTATTTCCTTAACAGATAATGACCCATAGTTGCGAAGCGGTAATAAACCACGATACACATTCCAGCGCTGGAAGACACCTTCCATCTCATGCACGGGAATGGGCCAAAGGTATCATTCGGTGCAGGAAGGTGTCTTTTAGTAAATCTGGGTCATTATCGCTGGCAGACATTCTTTTTATAACAATCCCTAAATCCAGCATAATAAACCAGTCCTGTTTTTTGTATTGAAATTTGCTGGCCTAACCGCAACATGGGTAAAGGAATATCTATGGAAAGACCGCCTGGATCGGTCTCCGGACCTGGAGATAATTGGCAGTAATGACTGCTGGAATACTGCATCATGCTGGCTCTATTTAAGGTACCAGTAGCCCATTGATTTTAGTTTGTTCCTAGGACGGGCTGCAACAATAGAGAATTCCCCGCAGTAGGGATGTCTCGTGTTGTTTGGATAACGTTGGTTCAATCATTGGATTTAGCAACTGCATTTGTTTATCCTGTTCTCTGGAAGAAGGCCTGCAATGCCAGCGAACCTGCCAATAAAAATAGGTGTCCCTCCCCGCAGCCAATCAACGCTGCACATTATCGTGACTTTGCCCTCATTCATTGGCATTAGGCCGCGGCAGGGTGTAGATGCGCGCTCGGCGTGTTTAAATACGTTGTTCCTGATGGACGCGTCCTAAATCCTGTTGTGCGTGCGTGCACGTGCGCTTGTACCGGAGCTGTGCTTGGGGAGACAGTAGAATTAGTTTTTCCGGCGCGATGGCTGATCACATGGCAAAGGAAGAGCCAATCAACGTATAATAGCTCGTCTTCATGCTCTGATCAGTGGTAGGAAAGGTATGCAGCTAATTTGCATGGTTTCAGTCACAGTAATTAAGACACCAAATATCAACAGGTTGCGAATGTAAAGAAAGGAGATAAGAGAATCCCCACATTAGGACACAGCCAATCTCGGTGTAGTTCTTTCTCCCACAAAGCCGTTTCTGTGTTTTAGGTTTGTTTGGGGTTTCGTATACAATAAACGTCTGTGGTTTGTAGCACTTAACAATATGAAGACTATAACTGTCCGGTATATAGTGTAATGGCAGTTATAGCAGCCATCACTAAATTAGTACATATACAGTATTAAATTATAATAATCAAGACATTCTACGCATAGTAACTTTAGATGCTAAAGACCATATACAGAGCAATGGTCATATGCATATGAATGGACACGTGTAAAGCGAACCCCTAATGATAGAACTTTGAATGACATTCTTTGCAGCCTTTTTTGTGGTTACGGCATTGGAATGAGTAGTAAGGAGGTGGCAGAGGGGGATGTGACATCACAATACTCCCGTCTGTGGCACGCCCCCGCGTGAGCACGACAGCCAATCACTCCTGCTTGGGCAGACGCTGACATCATGCCACGTGAGCGCGCGTCTCCTCACCCTGGCCGCGGCCTTAGAGATGTTCAAAACATTTGCGCAAATTCGCGAATACTGGTAAATTTTGTACTTTTGCGGCTCAGCATTCGCAAAATCAAAAACATTAGCTCAAGCGTTGGCATCTCATTATGCGTGAGAAAAATCACTGCGTTTTGCAAACGCCAGAGCAAAGTAATCTTTTGTGAAAATGCAAAAGAAAATCTCACTGAACTGCACAAGATTCGCGTGGCCCTAATTTGCGAGACGATGCTAGCAGATATTTTTTATTTTTAGAGTGTGCCAAGAAAGCAGAAGGTCGCACCAGCTAATCCGTGGCCTTACATGGGTAAAAACAACGCAGGAGAGATCCTGTTTCAGGAAAAAATATGTTCAATTAAATACCTAAATACATAATATTGCTGGAAAAGGATCTACAGCTTTATATAACAAAGCATTGCAGCATATTCCGGTCACATGGAGTAATGAGTATCCTCAGATTTAAGACTAAGTATCATGAACGTTGTTTATTAGCAAACAGTGCTGATGGGAAGGTCAGATTTGCAGGGACATATTTCATTAACCCTATTTTCATAACACTGAAAAGTATAGTTTTTCCAGCTATACAAGTTACTCCAAAGGCGGCATGATCTTTACATCTGGCAGACGTATTAGCACAGCGCAAGTCAAAGCTTGTTCCCCTCTGTCATTTCCAACAGCCCAACCCACGTAACAAAAAATAAGCACCGCAACTGGAATAGTCTCCTGAAAGGAGACAAGTTAATAACAGCGTAACCATCCTTAATATTAGCGTCTCATTTAGGATCATAGTTAAATAATGGTAATGATAGATTTGATGGGTTAAAATAAATCTGGATGTTATTATAAATGCAGAAGTGTAAGTAGTTCAAATTACTTTTGTGAAAGATTCCGTCTACACTGGTAGATTCCGTCTACACTGGAAGATTCTGTCTACACTGGAAGGGGGAGTTCTGGTCATCTTGTGCTCCTGACACCTATGAGAACACAATAAATTTATACACGTCCCCTCTTTGTCAGAGCTGCACTTTGAAAAAGGGGTACAAGGGAGGGTCTAAATCAACTCTTCAGTTTTTAATGTACAATAGTGTTTCCCAGCTTGGGGAACATGAGGCGTTACAAGGGGAGCGGAGAGTGACAGGCAGGGATGGTATTAATAATAATATACATACACACAAACATAGCGGGTTCAGAATTAGAATATCACAGAGAAAGAGGGCAATTTGACTTTACTAACCCAATTAATATATTCCATATATGTTGAAATTATAATATTTATTTTTTGAAGTCCCCTGTCTCCAAACCTTAGTCATCTTGCTTTTGCAGCACATTCACAATGGGGCACACTTTTCTTTGGGGGGGGGGGGGGGGGGGGTGCCGCGCGCGAAGGCGAGGTGTACAGCTTAAAGATTGGGGGATCACTGATGTTTTAATGGAATTAGTCACCAAGACTTAACAAACTGAGCACGTCCATGCCATTAGTTCCTCTTGGTCCTACATGGGGCTGTGAGCGTCACTTCTAGACTGGTTAACGTGTAACATTTGAGTCAGCTATTGACATCTTCCGTGTAAAGTTATTAGGAAACCCTGGCTCCCAGCCCGAGCCTCATTTGCAACACATTTATATTTGCTGCACCAGCTTCCTTATAACAATGGCAGCCTTTGTATAGCTACCGTAGGGTTCAATAAAGCCCCAGCTGGGCCTCGGGGAGGGGGGGGGGGGGGGCAGAGATGTCACTTATTTCTTGGTTTTTGTTACAAGCGAGGGGACACTTGCATTTTCCCTACTTGTCACCTGGATTAGCAGAAAGTCCCAATGACCGACTTGCATTTAACCCTGTCACTGCTGGGGCGCCTGAAACAATGCATGACAGTGTGTTTCTAACATTGAGTGGTTGGTGGTGACATATTGTACTTATTCATATGCTGATATCCCAGTTATGAGCAATAAAAGGTCAGGCTTCTCTTTCTGACGTGTCTCTGCTAGGCCGCAGCATGGCTGTGTGAAGTCTCCCATGGGACTGAATTAAACAGTGATATGCTTAAAGGCAGCTACACCACAATTTGGAAATAGTGGAATTTGAAGGTAAAAAAAAAAAGGTGTGTTCCAATAATCAAAATAATTTAAGGAGCACTTCCTCCAACACGTTATTTATTTTTATAAATAAGACGGGAACCAAGGCGCCTTCTGAGCAAAAATGGAGGGTACAGGGGAGTGTTCCTTTACAGAAAATGATACCAAGTGCTGCTCTGTACCTGTGTGTGTCAGCCTGTGATGTCCTTTACCCTGTGAGAAGTACAATTTGATTACAACAGGTAGGGCGGTGTTAAAAGTTTCTGATTTTAATACAGTATAGCAAATAAAAATCCCACTTGTGGTGCATTTTCATGTGTCAGACAGGTCTGCAACCCTGTCTTTCCCCATTATCTGCAGCCAGGGATTCTGGGTAATGACATGCAACTGAGCACAGTGTGTAACTTTTTACTTCTTATCCATTTTAACATGGACCCCCATGCTTACGCCTGCCGTGTTACACAGCTTTCCAGCACAGCCGGGGTTACAGAAGTGCAGAGCTGGTCACCTAAATGATTTTAATATAAAACTTGAATCTGACCGCATTTCTTCCGCAGCGATGTATTACGTGTTAGACACAGCTATGCAGCTCGATTATTTTCACCCAGCGCTGAAAGTTATGTCAAATACATGGAAGATATTTGTTGTGCCTGGAACTTTCCGTACCAGAAACAGCGTCACTGACTCAGATTTCCTTCTATGGACAGCAGGGCAAACATTGGTACATTTCACCGCAGTAAAATGTCTTTGCACATAAAATAATGATAAAGAATGCTTTATTGATGATATTGTACATGCAAAGCTGCTGCAATAGTCCCAGGCGATCATGTAATAAAATTCATGATATCAGCCTAGAATATTGAGCAGTTACCTACTTCTGTTTATCTGTTTGACCAATGACAGCTTTATAATTACTTTGCAAACAAGAACAATTTACCTGTGGATTAAAGGACAAATAAAAAGGTGCCTATATTATATTCTCATTGAACCTGTTTGACCTGACATAATGTGGTCAACATTCATGCCATTTATGGGGTCATAATCCAAATAATGACCAGTGCTCATGCATGAAAGGTTTGCATTCTTGCAGCTCAGAGACCGGTTTTCGGTTAGTTTTACACTCTGCGTTCCAGGCCCCTTAGCAATGAAAGGATTAAGATTCCTTGCTGTGGGCCCTACAGAATGCACTTTCCAGCCACTCCGATAGGAACGCTCCGCTGCACACCCAAGTGTGCCTAAAAGTCCCCTCCTACACGTGAGCCTCTGGGAAGTATTACACGAGCTTCAGACACCTACACACAGGCCAGGGGCACGCCAGTCCTTACCTCCCCCACCCCACAAACAGGTCAGGTTTTCAGGATATCCCTACTTCTGCACAGGTGGCCCAATCAGTCTTTAACTGAGCCCTTCTATGCTGAAGCTGGGAAATCCTTACCTGTTTAGAAAAGGGGGTGGGGGTGGGGATGGATGACTGGAGTTGAGCCCCCTGCTTTAGATTATTTTGACCACGTAAATATATAAATAACAGAATGGAGGAAGCTGCCCAGCCCCTGGCAACAGCCCTGCTCTCTCCCCGCTCCGGGAAATACCACGCCCTCCCCCCCCCCAAGCCGGTCAGGTCACTATGTCCAGAGGACACATGCATGTCCAGTATTACATTAATCTTTTATTGTAGTGTCCAAATACAGGACAGTCCGGTTCAATGCCGGACCCCTGGCAGACCCGGTTACAGTACTAACTCAATGCTTGTAAATCAGTGTTTGACTTCACTCATTAAGATGCCATTTTCTCTTACTCCGAATGATATACATAGTGTTTATGTATTAACTGCAGAACGGAACTATTCTGGGGGAAAGCTTAATGGCAGCCCCATCTCTCTCCGAGTTACTATGCTACTATTAATTACACACGGTGTAATGAGCCCTACCTGCTGCCGAGGTCTCGGGGGGGTTCTACAGTCTCGCAACTGGGTTTGTTTTCCAGCTGTACTCACTTATTTTATTGGGGCTCCATGGATAACGAATTAGCCTATGTAGCGCACCAATCTGATACATTAGTCATGCTTCCTGAAGCATCACAGTAACATTCATTAAAAAGTTACTAAAAATAAATACTCTCACATGCCCCAAAACTCTTTCTGCAAAATTGCTATCTTGACCCCCAATACTTGCTAGGAAACCAAAAGCATAGCTCACTTCCTGGGACCAAAGTGCACTGATGGTAATGCATGTTTATGGGGTTACATCTGGGGGTGCCCTGTTTTACATTTTTAGTTACTTTGTAACACGAGGGCACTCCCATCATTAGGCTTCGGCCAGGCTCCCTGCTGGCGTGCTGAGGCGCAGGGAAAGCGGGTGCTTTCCCTGGCCTTGCGGTTGCTTACCGCACGCGCTGTCAGCGGGCCGTCAGAGGGCGGGCCGGGGGCGAGCACGTCACTGGCCGGGGGCGGGCCAGTGACGTCACGGAGCTGGTTTGCCCTCATTGGGCGAACCGCTCACGTGACCGTCCTGTCGCGCCGGCAAGCGGGGGAATTTTAAATTCCCCTAAGACCTGCGCTTCCGCGCGCTTGCGGTAGCGCAGGCGAGCCCCTACTAAAGCCGCTCTAATTGCGACTGTAGGGGCTCAGTGCTGAGCGGGAGCGCGCGTCAGCACGCTTCAGCAAGCAAGCGCTAAACATGGCCAAGGCCTTATACATCACCCGCTCTTATTCTCTCTGAGGAATCCCATCTGGGATTAGGAATTCCCCATTGTTGTTACTAAAGTTTAGAGGGAACATTTAACATACAATTCCCCATATTCTGATGCAGGGAAAGGATTTTCAGTGGTATATAATAGTTATTAAAACTATTACCGCCCATAAGAGGGAAAAGGAAGCTGAAATAAATACAAGGAGATATCTTGTGAGTTCTGCCCACCAAATGGGACAAAACGGCAATCATATGTTAAATTAATTTTTCTTGCGTTAGTCCTTAAAAATGCTTTGTTTGTAACCTACAGCCTTACTCATTTCTTAAGCATGTGGGGTGCTAGGGTATCAAATGCATGAAGCATCATCAGCAAATGTACTACATTTTACACCATCATTTTTGATTAAAGTAATTTCTCTATCGGCAGGACGCACATTTTGGCAGCTGGATGTTGTATTGTACAGAGACCTTTTATTACCTAGAAATAATTAAAATTGGATTAAGAAGCAACCTTTCTCCCAAAACTATAATTTGTCTCTAGGGTCCCCCAGAGTTGAACTGAGAGCCCCAAAGACCCCCCATTCATGAGGCATCATCAATTCTAATAAGGGGGCAAGTTTCTATGATACTTGACACAGGAAAATATAGTAATCTTTCTAATTTTGCATACTTTCTCAGTTTGAGCGTCAGTTAAAGATAATCTGCTTTCTCCTGTTGCACGCCATGGTGGGGGTGTACAATGTTACTGCTTGGTTTTTATAAGAAGTAATGTCGTTCTGCTGAGTATATTTTACAACAAAAAAACAGGCCCCTGAACCGATGCATCTTTCTGTACTTTTCAGCCTTACCTTTAGAAAGTGTCAAATGTCTGGAATGCTGGAAATGGAATTTGCAATGGTTGTTAAATGGCTCTCCTGCATCTTCACACATGGCCACTGAGATTGGGATTACACATGGGATACATTTTGGGGAAAAAACATTGAAGTGACACATTGAGTATGAAATGGGAATCGAGTACACAGGAAATCGTTGAGAGTAACCAAAAGCAGTTGCGAGTGTATTTTTATAGTTCTGGGGCAGCCAACTCCAGCCCCGAAGAGCTACCAACAGGTGAGGTTTTCAAGATATCCCTGCTTCAGCACAGGGAAGTCAGTCTTTGACTGAGCCACATGTGCTGAAGCAGGAATATCCTGAAAACCTCACCTGTTGCTAGCTCTTAAGGACTGGAGTTGGCCAGCCCTACTCTAGGGTATGAGTCATATTGCAATGATTTCTGGCCTCATTCCAAAGAAAAGAAACAAACGCAAGACCTGTGGCCTCCAGGGGAAAGGCAGGGCACTTTATAAATAATCTATGATTTACCAAGAAGAAAACACACACAACCAAACAGAACTCTCTCAAACCGTCCAAGCACTGAGCTCCCAGATTACAGCATACCAAGTCTGTCACCAGATGGAATATAGAAGCCATAATTAAGGTTAGGGGTTTAACCTGTTCCCTCAGGAATAATACATGACCTTTTGCATTGCTATACACAAAGAAAGCTTTCAATAGCACAACCAATATGTTCATTGCTTACCATAGTCCTGTAGGACAAATAAAATGTTCTCAAGTTACAGGCAAGAAGTAGAATAAAATGGCACCTGTAATTTTATACAGAAAGACTCGGGCACTGGCAGAATCTGGCAGTGTGCTGAACATCTGTTACACATGAGAGGTTCATTAGCGTCTGCTCCGGGACATACACGCAGATATTTACTTTCAACTACCACCTTTCCCTCGCCAAGTCGGGTTTCTGTGCCAAGATCTGGCGTGTGAATACGCAGCAAGCGCAAACTGTCACAAAGTGGAATAAAATAGAAGGTACCGGCTCAGTTTAATCCTTTGGGGGTTAGTCCTTAAACTGCAGTGGTGCTGCGTTTCTGTGGGATAGTACCCCAACCGGCACTATCACGGTTTAGTGAATAATCTCCATTGAGTGAAGCGGTCTTGTTTAATTATACCCATCAGCTGTCACTAGACTTAAAGATGACAGCACCTGCCATCGGCAACGCTACTTAACTCGTCATGGACACCTTGTTCTGCATGACTTGCTCATCCCTGCAGCTTTAGCTTCAGTAGTTCTTGTTCTCCAGATGATGGCCCATATTTACTAACCGGTGCTATTCCATGAGACGCCTTACGGCCGTTCAAGTGAAGAGGGTGTACGAGGTCTTCTGGCACCAGCTGGTCGCTCATCATGGCATATTTACTGCTGAATAAATACAGCCCTACAGTATATATCTGTTCATACACTCCCATTTCCTAATGGCCAGTCCCAAGTATGATATTTTAAGTTGCAATCCCATTCACTTTATATGCACTACGCAGGTATGTGTATATTTTATTACCATATGCACTACGCAGGTATGTGTATATTTTATTACCATATGCACTACGCAGGTATGTGTATATATGCACTACGCATATATATGCACTAAGCATATATATGCACTACGCAGGTATGTGTATATATGCACTACGCATATATATGCACTAAGCATATATATGCACTACGCAGGTATGTGTATATTTTATTACCATATGCACTACGCAGGTATGTGTATATATGCACTACGCATATATATGCACTACGCAGGTATGTGTATATTTTATTACCATATGCACTACGCAGGTATGTGTATATATGCACTACGCATATATATGCACTAAGCATATATATGCACTACGCAGGTATGTGTATATTTTATTACCATATGCACTACGCAGGTATGTGTATATATGCACTACGCAGGTATGTGTATATTTTATTACCATCTTGAGTATTACAATAAAAGGTTGTTTGAACTTGGGGGACATGCATGTAAATTCACAAACACTTGCCAATCTTGTTCATTCATGTTAAAAATCCAGTCTTGATCTTTTGTGGGTTTAGAATATGAGCTGGGTTTCATTTCTGGCTTCGGTACCTGTAATACAGGTGCTTACTGTACTGAGGGGCGGAGTGAGGAAATATCGTTATTGCCAGCCTTCCTGTTAGAATGCCACGTAGAGATTTTGCAATTAAATGTATAACAAAAACATAAAACTATCACAAAAACATCAATAGAACAACTATTTTTGCACATTTAATGGAAGTGTTGCATCATATATGGTCAGGTCTCTTACTGTTTTTGACAAAATGCAACAGAGCAATATAATGAGGTGTGTAGGTTCATAGCATTCACATGGATTATATATATTTCCCAATTCCAACTATTGATCAGAAGAGCCATGACAGCCCAGGGCCATGATGCAGTTAAACTTGTACGATGCCAGCAGTTGTTGTGCGAGACTCATATGGTGTCTCCGAATTCCTAATGTACGCTAGTAATGTACGCAGAATGTGACGGGAAAGTCTTTCTGATGGACATGCTCTCTTTGATGGCGGATGTTACTTAGGGCTTCAGAAATTGCCCCATTAGCTTGTAAAGACATTACCCAGAACCAAGACTACTTACCGAATACTTTTTCCAAGCCTGCAGCCTAATTCTGAAGGATGACAAGTCCTCACATGAAAAGTAGCTCAGAGCCCAACGTGAGCTTACAGATCAAACTAAAGCAGCATTGCTATTAGCGATGTATGCCACTTGCCTTCCCGTCCTTGCTGCAACTTGTTAACTTGCTTGGGTTGTAACCGTGACATTAGTCACCCCCAAAAAGGATTGGAATTTTCCTGTCTAGTAACTAGGTCAGTATTTATTTCAGCAAATAATTACATGGTTGCAGGCAATCCCGCAAACCAATGTGCCGCAGGCAATCCCGCAAACCAATGTGCCGCAGGCAATCCCGCAGTGTGCCGCAGCTAATCCCGCAAACCAATGTGCCGCAGGCAATCCCGCAGTGTGCCGCAGCTAATCCCGCAGTGCGCCGCAGCTAATCCCACAGTGCCCCGCAGGCAATCCCGCAGTGTGCCGCAGCTAATCCCGCAGTGTGCCTCAGGCAATCCCGCAATGTGCCGCAGCTAATCCCGCGATGTGCCGCAGCTAATCCCGCAATATGCCGCAGCTAATCCCGCAATATGCCGCAGCTAATCCCGTAGTGTGCCGCAGCTAATCCCGCAATGTGTTGCAGCTAATCCCGCAGTGTGCCGCAGCTAATCCCGCAGTGTGCCGCAGCTAATCCCGCAGTGTGCCGCAGCTAATCCCGCAGTGTGCCGCAGCTAATCCCGCAGTGTGCCGCAGCTAATCCCGCAGTGTGCCGCAGCCAATCCCGCAGTGTGCCACAGCTAATCCCGCAATGTGCCACAGCGGGATTCCCGCAATGTGCCACAGCGGGATTCCCGCAATGTACCGCAGCTAATCCCGCAATATGCCGCAGCTAATCCCGCAATGCACCGCAGCTAATCCCGCAATGCACCGCAGCTAATCCCGCAGGCCACGCTGGTCCTAAAACAGTTTTAAACTAAATACTGTACTACAAATGATCAAAGTTAAATATTTCCAAAGTAGGTCAAACAAAGATTGAGACCGCTAGGGTACCGATTTAAATTAAAAACTACAATTAATGGGATGCCATTATTATCACTATTTTAAATGAAACGGATACCTGAGCCCAAGGATAAATAACCTGTAGGGCTAAAGCATATTGTAACCTGTAAAAGAAACATTAGTGGGAATGTGTCAGATTAGCAATGTGAAATTAATGTCTGAAAGAAAATCTACTGGACATAGCCGGCATATTGTGTGTGCGTGTGCGTGTGCCAGATCAACGGCCATTAGTCACAATGGGATCTTAATATGGCTGCCAAGATCCCTGTGTCTCCATTCCAGAAGATATTAATGACGTGTTATTGCATGCAGATTCTGCTAGTGAAAGGGTTAAACCCCCTGCCTGCGCACATTATTCTGCATTAATGTCAATGATCGCGATGTGAGATTTGCATAATAATAGAACTTTATTCCATTCATGGACAACAGGAATGAAAACAGAAACACAACAATAACAGAATAAAACCCTAATGTTACGCGCTCGCCCCCCGCATACTCTGCAGCATTTTGTACATTTTCTTTGTGCTATACCACACGCTTTTCTTCATTCCTGAAAGACAAATATATTCATAGTTAGACTGACTGAAGTCCGTGGCAGCGGCTTATGCCAGCGCACTGGAAACGGGTCTCCCGTTAGAAATCATTCATTTCCGCCGCCTCCTAACGTCACATTTTCCATGGCGCAGTTCTGGGACTCGCGACGTACAATGTTCTCCAATCCATATATCTGATGGTAACTATGTAACTATGTGATGGTAACTATGTAACTATGGTGCTTCAGGCTAAATCTTGTGATTCATCGATTTCCTGCGATATCTGCCACGCTTGTTCATTTTGTTGCATTTAGAATATGCCGCTGTAACCACGATACCGCAGTATTTGCGTCAATCCTTTCAGATTCTGACCTGCTTCTAGTAACCCACTTTGGGATTGGTTGTATAAACCAAAGCGATCAGGTGAGCTATAGACACAGTTAAAATGACCATGTTAATATCTTGTACGTATACGTCTAATGCAGAAGTAGCCACCCAGAATCCGCTACAAACTATCAGGTTTTTAGGATATCCCTGTTCAGCACAGGTGGCTCAATCAGTGGGTCAGTCTTTCATCAAGCCACCTGTGCTAAAGCAGGGATATCCTGAAAGCCTGGCCTGGTGGTAGCCCTTGAGGACTGGAGTTGGCTAATGCATCAAGAATTGTATGTATGTTATGTCATTACTTTCTCTAGCTCATGTACGTGCACGTGCACGTGTGTGTAATGGTCAGCGCGTCTCGCTGTGTGTAATGGTCAGCGCGTCTCGCTGTGTGTATAATGGTCAGCGCGTCTCGCTGTGTGTGTGTGTAATGGTCAGCGAGTCTCGCTGTGTGTGTGTAATGGTCAGCGAGTCTCGCTGTGTGTGTGTAATGGTCAGCGCGTCTCGCTGTGTGTGTTTAATGGTCAGCGCGTCTCGCTGTGTGTAATGGTCAGCACTTCTCACTGTGTGTGTGTAATGGTCAGCGCGTCTCGCTGTGTGTGTAATGGTCAGCGCATCTCGCTGTGTGTGTAATGGTCAGCGCGTCTCGCTGTGTGTAATGGTCAGCGCTTCTCGCTGTGTGTGTGTAATGGTCAGCGCGTCTCGCTGTGTGTGTAATGGTCAGCGCGTCTCGCTGTGTGTGTAATGGTCAGCGCATTTCGCTGTGTGTGTAATGGTCAGCGCGTCTCGCTGTTTGTGTAATGGTCAGCGCATCTCAGATCCGTGATCTGCATCACGTGGGAGACAGCGGATCACCACGTTTCTTACATCGGACAGACGTAGAAAACACATTGTGTTCGACTTGCTTTTGTTTTTTCCTTTAGATGAGCTCGATACATCGGACCATATTTACCAAGCAGTGCTAAACCCTCTGGCAGCCCATTTACTCAAGCAGGACGCATGGTACTGTAACTTCACGGTTTAGCACCGTGTAGTAACATGGCCCTATGTATCTCAAGATAAGTGTAAGATACATCTTGTATTCTCCTGCTGGGAAATACTGCTGGAGATTTTATTTCTTGTTTATGGATATTCCGTCCGACATTATTTATAAAATATTTTACCAGGAAGTAATACATTGAGAGTTACCTCTCGTTTTCAAGTATGTCCTGGGCACAGAGAAAAACAAATAATACATGGTTACAAATACAGTTACATAAATGAACAAGGTATACATTATATACAAGACATTGCGTGCACAGTTAAAGAAAATATATATTATGGGCGTATGTAACAGTTACAGACCAGATTAAAATGTGAGACAGCCTTAGATTTGAAAGAACTTAAACTGGTGGTGGATGTGAGAGTCTCTGGTAGGTTGTTCCACATCCACCACCAGTTTAAGTTCTTTCAAATCTATGGCTGTCTCACATTTTAATCTGGTCTGTAACTGTTTCATTCGCCCATAATATATATTTTCTTTAACTGTGCACGCAATGTCTTGTATATAATGTATACCCTGCTCATTTATGTAACTGTATTTGTAACCATGTATTATTTGTCTTAACTCTGTGCCCAGGACATACTTGAAAACGAGAGGTAACTCTCAATGTATTACTTCCTGGTAAAATATTTTATAAATAAATACATAAATAAATAATATTTAAAATGAGACAAATTAAGCATTTGATGAAAATGTAGAATACATAGAGAAATCGTAAAATAGAGAAAAACCTGGCGCCAAATTGTCAGTGGAATGTCCTGTACTCCTCAAGGGATCCGCACACTTGCTCGACAGACCATGCAAAGAAATAAACACAAACAAACAAAAATCATAGCGCAACACTGTAGGGTGAGCAGTAATGCACTAATATATACAAACAATTAAGAATCCTAGCGACAATTAAAACAACTATTTATTAAAAAGAAGAACTATGCCAAGACAAAGGACCGCAGGTCATCTGGGACACAAAAATTGGAGCCCTACTTACAGACAGCAAGGCTTAAACTCGCATGGTAGGAACAAGTCCTAGATAGAGATGGTCTCCCTGCCGGGTGATGTCTCTGCTCCACTGCGGCTCAAACTCCAGTCAGTCCCTACGATGGTAGCCGGAACCTCTCCGGCCGTGGAGGCTGGTGTGCGGGGTCCACAGCTCTGCACCGCGTGTAGACACGCCTCACTTCCTCCTCCAGAGCAACGGGAAGTCTCTGCGCGCCCGCGCGCGATAGTACCCGTGGCCTTAAAGGGACAGCTGGCAGGCAGAATGAAAAGCAGGTCTCCAAAGCCAAATGACCTTAAACGTCCAAAGTCAATCAAACAGTGGCTGTGCCACTAGCCCTACGCGTTTCGTAGATGTCACTCTACTTCCTCAGGGGCTCTATTAGGAGGGAGAAAGACCACCATTGGATCTATATCCAGCAGAATGAAAGGGTCCTTTCATTCTGCTGGATATAGATCCAATGGTGGTCTTTCTCCCTCCTAATAGAGCCCCTGAGGAAGTAGAGTGACATCTACGAAACGCGTAGGGCTAGTGGCACAGCCACTGTTTGATTGACTTTGGACGTTTAAGGTCATTTGGCTTTGGAGACCTGCTTTTCATTCTGCCTGCCAGCTGTCCCTTTAAGGCCACGGGTACTATCGCGCGCGCAGAGACTTCCCGTTGCTCCGGAGGAGGAAGTGAGGCGTGTCTACACGCGGTGCAGAGCTGTGGACCCCGCACACCAGCCTCCACGGCCGGAGAGGTTCCGGCTACCATCGTAGGGACTGACTGGAGTTTGAGCCGCAGTGGAGCAGAGACATCACCCGGCAGGGAGACCATCTCTATCTAGGACTTGTTCCTACCATGCGAGTTTAAGCCTTGCTGTCTGTAAGTAGGGCTCCAATTTTTGTGTCCCAGATGACCTGCGGTCCTTTGTCTTGGCATAGTTCTTCTTTTTAATAAATAGTTGTTTTAATTGTCGCTAGGATTCTTAATTGTTTGTATATATTAGTGCATTACTGCTCACCCTACAGTGTTGCGCTATGATTTTTGTTTGTTTGTGTTTATTTCTTTGCATGGTCTGTCGAGCAAGTGTGCGGATCCCTTGAGGAGTACAGGACATTCCACTGACAATTTGGCGCCAGGTTTTTCTCTATTTTATGTTATTCTGTTAGTACTGGCAGTATCACCGGGCAGCCATCCTTTATTAGAAGTTTTTTTTTAATATCACACTGTGTTTTACACTTTAGCGCTAGTTCACATTTATTTTCACATAGAGAAATCGTGTTATAATCTTGCTATTGTTATAGATATCCACTTCCCCTGTAACTCCTGCTCAGCTCCCAGGTATTATTATCCTTAGTCAAAGGTAATAAAGAGGTGCAATAAGGCTTTTTTGTTTGCGCCCCCTGCCTGCTCTCTCCTCCCTTACCTTTCCCCTGGCACCAACGACGTCATGGCGACACGTCGCCAGAAGTCGCTGGAGAGACAATAACATACAGAGACCTCGCGCATTTTATTTAAGAGTTGTAAGGAAGAGCGAGCGGCCTCTAACCGCCACCCAGGCCGCGCACCCCTACAATAAGGGATACAGGACTAATAACTGGCCACGTCTCATTATAACACCCATCTCTGCAGAGAATTACTGCCCGTGTGCTGACGTTTGTCATGTTATATATTGAAAACAAATCAAACTTGATTCAAAATACTATTTTTATTTAAAATATACTTGTATGATTTTATTTCGATCCTCAAATATCAAGATTTATCACAAACCTAGCACGGCCATTACCTCACCCTGGGCCGCACCGTTAAGCCAGTCCCGGGCCAGTCCCGGGAAGAGCCGCGGATTGCACATGTGCAACAATAACACATGTAGTTAGTTACACAACGGCTTCCGTCCTACAGAAAAACAGTGTTAAACTTTCCAGAACGCATTAAAAAGGAATTAAATCCATCTCAACAAGATCTTATTAACCGTTACATTTTTATCCCGCGTTGCCCTATATTCGCACCTTTTTAGGGTGCTCTGGTCCAGGGGGGCCCCGCGCTTTTCCCCATAACATTACCATTAAATGGCAGGGGAGCGAGCGAGGCCTCTGTATATCCCTTCCCTGCTCTCCGGCGGCGTCTGGCGTGGGTCAAATGACGCCGTGTTGCCATGGCGACGTCACATGACGGAGCAAAGGGGAGGGGGAGGGGCGCAGATGAAGGTTTTTGCGCCACTGCTCCAGTCCATCGTTTATATGATATGTATTACTGCTGTGAAGCGCTATGTACATTTATGGCGCTATATAAATAAAGACATACAATACACTACACTAGCTGTGACCTGCATCTTCCCTTCACACAGTATCTTTTGCTCTAGTCCCGCCTCCTGTTGCTATGCTTCTTTACAACGGAGCTGTCAATCAGCCGGTTGCCTCAGCACCTCACTTTTCCCACCCCTGGGGTTTGGTGCAGCCAGGCCTGTTACCCTCAGAGCTGCCTGCGTTAGTTCTTTGCAGAGTTTGCTGCCTTGCTTCTCCCCACTGCTCCCTCATAGCGTTGTTTCTTACCCATTCCTGATGTTTATACATCCCCAAACGTTTTACCCTCATTTCTGGTCATGTTCCCGCGATAAAAAAAAAGCTGTGTGTGCTGTGCACGCGCATAGTAAGTGAAACTTCTTTGACTTTTGTCACAGAAATTGTATTTGTATTGGTGATGTTTTAATTAAAAATCAAAATACAATTTCATTGACAAAACGCAAATAAATTTGACTTAGAACATGCGTACACATCCCTTGTATTTGCACTAAGCGTGAATTCCTCGTGTGTGCGTGACTGTGTGTGTGTGCGTGACTGTGTGTGTGTGCGTGTGACTGTGTGTGTGCGACTGTGCGTGTGACTGTGACTGTGCGTGTTACTGTGTGACTGTGTGTGACTGTGCGCGTGACAGTGCGTGTGCGCGTGACAGTGCGTGTACGCGTGACAGTGCACGTGACAGTGCACGTGACAGTGCGTGTGCACGCGACTGACTGTGCGCGCGACTGACTGTGCGTGTGACTGTGTGTGTGTGCGTGTGACCGTGTGTGCGTGTGTGTGTGACCGTGTGCGTGCGTGTGACCGTGTGACGTATGCGCAGCCCCCCTGCACCTCACACATCCCCCTAACCTATTCACAGTCAGTGTGTGTATGTCAGTCAGTGTGTGTGTATGTCAGTCAGTGTGTGTGTATGTGTCAGTGTGTGTGCATGTGTGTCAGTCAGTGTGTGTGTATGTGTCAGTGTGTGTGCATGTGTGTCAGTCAGTGTGTGTGTATGTGTGTCAGTCAGTGTGTGTGTGTGTATGTGTGTCAGTCAGTGTGTGTGTCTGTGTGTGTATATATGTATGTGTGTGTGTCTGTCACTGTATGTGTGTCTCTCTTTCTGTGTCCTGCCCCCTCTCTCCTGACTCCTCCCCCCTCACAGACAGGCAGAGCTGCGGACTCGCGGCGGCTCTGCCTGAGACTCTCCTCCCTCCCCTCCCCCCCTCACAGACAGGCAGAGCTGCGGACCCGCGGCGGCTCTGCCTGAGACTCTCCTCCCCCCCCCCCCCCCCCTCACAGACAGGCAGAGCTGCGGACCCGCGGCGGCTCTGCCTGAGACTCTCCTCCCTCCCCCCCCCCCCCTCACAGACAGGCAGAGCTGCGGACCCGCGGCGGCTCTGCCTGAGACTCTCCTCCCCCCCCCCCCCCCCCTCACAGACAGGCAGAGCTGCGGACCCGCGGCGGCTCTGCCTGAGACTCTCCTCCCCCCCCCCCCCCCTCACAGACAGGCAGAGCTGCGGACCCGCGGCGGCTCTGCCTGAGACTCTCCTCCCTCCCCCCCCCCCCCTCACAGACAGGCAGAGCTGCGGACCCGCGGCGGCTCTGCCTGCGACTCTCCTCCCCCCCCCCCCCCTCACAGACAGGCAGAGCTGCGGACCCGCGGCGGCTCTGCCTGAGTCTCTCCTCGCCCCCCCCCACCCCCCGGCGAGACGCGGCCGCACCGGGCAGATACCTAATAAAGGCCCCCCCCCTCCGGAAGTGCTGCGTGGGCAGAGGCAGTGTCGGCGGGGAAGGGGGGCAGCGTGTCATCGTCAGCGGGAGCTGGCTTGGTGCTGTGGGGAACGCAGCTCACTCTACCCCCCCCCCCCCCCGTTCCATGCCTCGGCCGAGGGAGGTCAGCAGGAGTGGCGGCAATTAAATTTTGAGGGCTGCCGCCGCCGCATGTCAGCGGGTGGGGGGAGCAGAGCTCGTTATGAGCTGCGGCGGCGGATACCCTCCATGATCCCTGGGCTCCTCTCCTCGACCCCGGCGGCGCTGAGTCAGCGGGACGCAGGAAAGCGGAGGTAGGGAGGAGAGAGGCTGCGCAGCATGTCAGCGGCCGTTAGGAGCGGCGGCTATCGCCGCCGCATATGTCATGGTGTGTGGGGGGTGTGGGGCTGGGTGGGGTGTGGGGGGTGATTAGGAGCGGCGCCGGCGGCTATCGCCGCCGCCGCCGCATCTGATTTGTGGAGCGGGTGTGATGTCAGTGTTGGGGTCGGGCTGAGCCAGAACACAGCCCGGCCTCAACTGCCAGCACTGACGTCACATCCGTTTCATTTCTGTCTCCACAATTCTTTTTTGCCCCATCACGAATGAGGTGCCACTAAGGAAGTTTCACTTCAAAAACATCACAAATTCAAAGACTCCATTTTGTATGAATGTAGGAATGGAGTTAACTGCTGGTCCAGCTTATTCAGCCGCAGTAAACCGGGGAAAGAACATACTTTGCAATCCAAGCAGGAAAAGGGCTTGTAAATGAACTCATTATAGCCAGTAAAAAGTGACAATCCTTTTAAGATTGACAATTCTGTGCTTTGGCCTAAGTAGCATACACAATATTCCCAATTTATACACAATAATGCAAAAGGTAAGAAGGTCCATTGCACACCTCAAATACACAGCCAGTGGACAAGCCTATGTGCAGAATATCTGTGGCCTAGCTGCGTATCTCACACAGGAACTTGGACGGTTTTTCCTCTGCGCGACCGAAAGTTATAACGGGTTCATACAAAAATCACCCATCAAAAAAAATAAAAAAATAAAATTTCTCAATCTCAAACCTTTCTCACTGACTGCCCCGCACCTCTGGAATGCCCCTCAATACCCGACTAGCACCCTCTCTATCCACATTTAAGACCCACCTTAATACACACCTGCTTAACAAAGCATACGAGTAGCTCCGTGGCTGATACTATACACGATACATAAAGCTTGGCCCCCTGCAGACGCACTTACCAGAACTCCCTCCTACTGTCTCTGTACGTTCTCCCTACCTACCAATTAGATTGCAAGCTCTTCGGAGCAGGGTCTCCTCTTCCAAAATGTTACTTTTATGTCTGAAGCGCTTATTCCCATGATCTGTTAATAGTACTATTTGTTATTTATATGATTGTCACGTGTATTACTGCTGTGAAGCGCTGTGTGCATTGATGGCGCTTTATAAATAAAGATACATACATAATGTAAAGGCAGTCCTGAAATAGTTGCTGCTCCGTTACTAATTGAGTTATTAAAATGGACAATCCCTCCTAGGATCACAGTGATCTGATGGTAGTGTTTGAGTTTTATGGATTAAATGCAGGTGAATGGACATAAGGGGTTTTCCTGTACTAGGTGGGGTCATATTGAATAGCACCGCTTAGTAAATATGGTCCGTGCTCTGCCAACTGCACCCGACAGTAGCGTGCCGATGTATAATGGGCAGAATAACGGAGCAGCAGCTTTACAAATTGACAGAGTCTCCGATAAGTGAATATGGAAAAAACGGCTTTATTGGGACATAAAGACGATACTCTCCATAAAGAATCTCTGATGCGTTTCTCAAGGAGAAGGAAAGTGGCGAGCACACAAGGCAGTGCACTCAGAGTAGAATTCACTTAGGTGCACACCACATACATTTAAAATATAACCTTTATTGACATTACATGAAACATATATTACCGATAATGTAGGTGTAACCAAGATTAAAAATAAATTAAATTAAATTTGACGACTGTCTGTCATCTGATCTAGATATTAAGCCACTGAATAGCACATAAAGCTAATGATCTAGGAGATACAAGGCAGATACAGCAGTGGTATAGGTAAACCACCTAGGACCAAAACCTAGTTTGCACCTAAAGTTGCAATCATAGGTAGGGAGCTCCCTTAATAGCAAATGAGGTATGAAATAGTCCTAATACCAGACTACTGCTCCTAATATGATGGTAATACTAGGTCAGATACACATAGTGATTATCATAGATATAGTGTGATCCAGACAGAGACTAGAGGTGTATGCAGCAGAAAAGGTGGCACTCCCTAAGCGAGCAGGTTCAAATGTGGAAAAGCCTAATATCCTGGCCCAACACTGCACCAGTCACACAGATATCACCGCAGATGTAATGAGCCTTAGGCACCGCACATATATACACGGGCACAGCAAATTAGTGCCAGTATGTGAAACCCACGCTCAAACTATGAGAATGTAACTATTGGTCAGCTGTAGATTCGTCAATTTTAAAATAAAAGACTTCCAAGTAGGAGTCTTACAACATCAATACGTGCCTTTTATGCACCTACCTGGTACTATCAATATATGGGATTTTATATTCATATTTTCAGGACCTGACTCAAGTGCTAGCGCCATGGTCTCCATCATAGATCCCCTGACGACAAGCAAGTCTAAAAGATAAGACTCTTTGACAGCTAACGCCAGAGCGTACAACAGTACACACTTGCACATGATATAGAATGGGATATGTTTTTTCCTATAGCAGTATTTAATTGGCCTATAATTGGTGTCATTTTGATTTATACAGTTTTCTAACTTTGTTATTTCTTGAAAATATCAGAATTCTGGTTTTGTTTTAGTAAAAACCTCAGCACAAGTTGTTTTCACTAAATACACATCAGAAGCGTTCAAGTCATGCAGTATGTTTTAACGATCAAATAAGTGTACTACCAACTTGCTTACCGGCAGTAAGTATCCCCTTAGCACTCTGAGTCAGACTGGAAGATTTCACAATGCCAAAAATAGCTGCAAAAAATAAATACAAATAAATAAACAGATGTTAAGTCAGAAAATATATCTGAAAGCAAATCAGAACTGAAATATTTTGTTTCCTTGAATGACAGTATATACGTGCGTGTACGTAAAGAGATTCTAGGAATTAAAGTCATGAGAAAGTAATGTTTACTTTTAGCGATTTTTCCTAGTCGGTCTCACATTAGTTTGCTGCGTTTATTACAGCGGTGAAGCGCTAGGTCATGCTTGATGCTATACAAAGAAAGATATACATACAGCAAAGAAGAAAAGGACGAGAGGGACGGAGTGGTACCCACACGCAGTGAAACCCCGGTAGGAACAGCATACGCCTACGAAGTGTCGGGCGAACAAGGCACAAAATAAACAAGCAAATAGCTAAAGCCTAAAGAAGTAACCACCTCATAAAATGACAATAAAGTATACACAAAAAGTGTGTCACTGCATGGGTATTACAAGAAATAAATACAGATTATTGAACCGCAACGTTGTGCAAAAATACAAGGGGAATGATTATAGTACACACAGGAGATATTGAATACCATAGAATGATTTGGGGTAGGTGTCAGGAGTTATTAATATGCCCATGAAAAAAGATAAAATAACCAAGCGTAAAAGATTAAAATTATCTTAATTAGAAAAACAAAACATCAATCTGGAATCGGGCACAATAAACATGTATATGTCTCTCATCTTCCGCCTTTGTTGATCCACTGATGGATGAATTCCTCCCCAATGATCTTCCAGATAAACTGCGGTTACAAGCTGCATTTCTCCTTGCTGCTCCAACACATTGTCTGGTTGCATCGTCCCATCTTACTTTTGGTCGTTGTCTTGGTCTTTTAATCTCTTGGAATTCAGTCGCATATCATCTCTGTCCAACAGTGGTCATTTTCATTTCTTCACCCTTGTGATGATGATCGAAACCAAACAGAAGTCTGACATTTATATATACTGTACATATATCCATATACCTTAAAGAATAAAGGAACCACCAAAAGAGCACTTTATTAATACAGATTAAAACAGACAGTTTACAAACAGCACACTCTAGAAGTAGTAGACCCCAAACATGCACATAAGATAAAGCAGTGAGAAATAATGCGTTAGGAGAATAAGCCGGAGAACTGACCTTCCTGCAACAATAACGAACGGAGTGCAGTGATTTAATCAGACACTCCATGTGCATGCCTAGCCCTAAAAGCCGTGTTTAATTTCAGGCAAGTTAACACAAAGCTACGCAGCAAATGCAACACCAGACCCATAATAATCGGACCTAAACACTATGTTCCGGTTAGCAAAGCGCCTGCCCCAAAGCCCTCATTTAACTACAAGCAGAAAAATGTAATGAAAATGTCCGGTTCTTTATTAAATGGGACTTCGCCCCCGAATTCAGCAACCGCTCTCGAAATACACCCCGACCCCCACTGGTCCGGCCGCGCCCATAAAAAGCTGAAGCCCGATTTTGGATGCCGGCCGCTCCTCCCGTTGTAACACTGCAAAAACTCCAATCGCACCCCCAAATCCTTCCGGATCTCTGCCGTTATCAGAATGAAATGATGCGGACGCCTCCTCACAGCGTAGCGGCCACCGGCCGCTTGGAAATACTCTCCCTACCGACATAATCCTGGCCGCAAGAACCAGGTGTTTCATCAAGGACTGAAACTGCTGCAATGACACGGAGACAAACACCTCCAAGGAACTTTGTAATGCCCTCAGTTTATCATTGGGTAGTCTATACGCCAGGGGTCCCCAACGGCACAATAGGGTTCAGGAGCGAGTGGTGGGCACCAACCAGTAAACGCACACGCACAATACACTGCCATCTCTCCCCCCCACCCCCAGAGAGCGAGAGAGAAGAGGGCGAGTGGGATTGTTCCGTATTGGTGCATGTGAGGTAGGCAGGAGACCCAAAAAATAACACAGCACTGCTCCTGACAGAGGGACCAGGACCTGGTTTGCTGTAACAGTACGACTGAGCGCGGGATAGATGAGAGCACGGCTACTGCGGGGTATGTCCTGTGTCACAGAGCGCGGGAGAGATGAGAGCACGGCTTCTGCGGGGGTATGTCCTGTGTCACAGAGCGACACATTGGGCTGTTATTAACCCTTTGGGTGTCCGGTAACATAGCTGCGGATGTTCTATTTGCTTGTTTTCTATGGGAGATAACAGGAGCAGAGAATGCCGAGTGCTGAACGCGATCTGGCCGGCTGTGTGATGTTAGAGGACAACTCCTCCGTTCCGTCATCGCCGACGTTGCGATGGCGCCCAAGAAGCGGTCACATGATCGCGGAGTGTCACTCTGGTACCGCAGCTTCTCAGCACACAAACGGTTAACCAATATAGCCTAAAACTGGAAGCACACCGATATTAAACAAAAAAATGCATCTACATACCAAAAAAAAAAAAAGTGGGAAAGAACGTGGTAATTATTTTACCAAACACGGTTTAAAATAAATACAGAGGAGAGTGGCGACCGGAACAGGAAATTCAGGATGAATGAAAAAGACTTACAGATTTGCCAGCACAAAATATTAAACACGGCATTAGCAATTTTTCATTGGGGAGGGCAAACTTATTCTATCAAGTGACTGCAACGGGGTTTCTGTGCGGTATAAGGCCCTTAGAATGTAAGCTCTGTGGGGTAGAGATTCTTTAATCCTACTGTGTATATTCTGCTTCTTGAACATCTGTTTATCGCTGCGTCCGTGGATCGCTGCATCCGTGGATCGCTGCGTCCGTGGATCGCTGCGTCCGTGGTTGACACGAAGTAAAAACAATAAGCATGTACTGTTCTGGAATTCTCAACCTCCTGGTTTCTCCAAGACGTTTGGCGCCCTTAAGGCCACGCTTCGCGGTGACGCCTTCACGCCACTGGTATTATCAGAGGCTTAAATGCATTGACGCTCATTACCAATACGAATGTACATTACTTCTGTAAAATCCCATCTTATTCCGGCTTCTTCTTCACATGGCAGTAGATACAAGTTAGTGCCAAATAAACCTCAATGCACGAGATACTCAGACACATCATACGTTCCCACAAATCAAACACAGCGGCCGGCTTCCCGAGTGCGGTGAAGAACGCCGCAATCATTTTATTAGAGATTTTACGGAGTAGCAAACCTATACCTTTCCCACAGAGAAAACTGCATTACCGGTCCAACAAGTCGGAGATCCTGTTTACAGAAGCGTATTCTTTTTGTACATGGACTGGTGTATATTTTCCATAGTTACATTTCATTAAGTGATGAAACGCTTGCCAGCATTTTCCTGCAATTATGTCTAACATATATTGTATATAAAGTGTATATTAGATGATACATTATATCTTTTCTCCTCTTTAAATATAGATAGAACACAACAATACAGATTTCTATTGTTTAGCAATAAAAGTGTGCTAAACCTAGAGCATCCTTTTTTTTTTTTTTTTTTTTTCAAACAACTCACGCTTCATTAACAAATCCAATAATGTGATTATTTGTTCACAATATGCAGGTTATCGTGAATGGATGAAACACCGTTTAAATCAACCATAAGGAAGATATGTTTTCAAGCAATATCTCATATTCAGGAATGTAGTTTCTTTGAAGTACAGTTGTGTGTATATAGACAAGACATCAATAGCATATAAATGAATATAATGTCCACATGTACTTAAGGGATAATATTTACTTATCGTCAAATGATTATGCATTACGTTTATTGTATGGTATACATACAAAGAAAAGCTAGATCTAGTTAAGTCTCATTATGCAGTGTGTACATCGTTTCCCATCTTACACAAAAACCCAAACAAAAGCTGGCCGAAGAAATGATAGAGAAAGCTTGGGAAGGAAATACTTTGGTATTTAAAAGCTCTGTTGTCCATATGTTAAAAGGTAACAAGCAGTTAGTAGATCACACCTGGGACAGCAATGTGAAGGTTGGGATCACTCAACATACTGGGCTGTCTTTGTAATGAGCAGTTGTTAGGAGCTGACGGTTAGGTTTCCCCAAGGCAGAATAACACGAGCTTCAGATTCCATGTCAACAGACACAGAAACTGATCTAAGGAAATGTAGTTGGTGAAATGAAAGCCTACAGGTGTCATTAAAAGCAAGTCACGCATTGCCATGCAGTCCCTGCTCCTAGGTGTGACACTCAGGCAGGCGACATACAAACTTTTACTATCACATTCAACATGTGAAAATGGAAACGCCCTCCAAAAATATCAAAAATATCAGTATATTAAATGTATATTAAATGTGCCCAAATGTCATCTAACCCACTGGTTTCTTTTACTTAATAGGTGGAATACCCATAGGCAGAATGTAGCTATTTAATGCCCCTTGGGGCGCCGGAGGGGCGGACACGGGATTGAGGCGGCCCTAAAGGTAGAAACTGAAGTCCTCTTCCATTTCCCTGCGTTAAGGGTGCCAACCGGGCGCGATCTCCCCTAGAAAACGCGTACTATGCGGGGACGACATCATATGGCCCCCGGGTGGGCCCGACCCCATGTAGTGGCCACGTCTTGGGGCACCAAAAGGGTTGAATATTAACATTTATGACGCGCAGACATAAAGGAATAAAACAGGGATTATTTAAGATTCCATGTGTTTTTTTTTTTAAATACATCCTGGTTTGGGGGAGTTTCCAGATTTGAACATTCTTCGGGCAATTAAAATAAAGTATTAACGCCCTTAATGCCCGTTCCTTACCTACCACACGGGCATTGGGTTGTCCCCATTTTTAGCTTGAGAACAGCACAGCAAGTCTACGCCAAGAGAATCCAGGCTGTGCCATATCTTGGTGCCGTTGGCATTCCAGCCCTCCAGGAGTAATCAAACACTATCCAAACTACCTCCATTTTAAGAACCCAGACAAGTTTTCAGCCTTGCGCTGCAATCCGCCCCCACCCCTAAACGCACTCTTCTTACTTTAGTAGAACCGGAGGCTCCCGTAGATCACAACCATGGTGCTTCCAGTCCCAGGCACTCCCCGTGCTGCCGGTAACCAGAATATTGTAAATGTGAACTGGGGATGAAGGCCGCACCACTACCCAAACCTGTAACATACAGGGGTGCTCCCTAGAAACAATGTCAGCGAAAAAGTGTGATGGGGTACCAAAAAATGTCACATATAGTACCCGCTATACAGAAAAAGTACCCCTAAGAGTGCAAAGGGTGCAATAACCTCACAATAAATCTGTAAGGTCCCGGAGGGGTCAAAATATGACCTCTCCTGAAAACTGGGATGTCTGTCCAACCGGTAAAATGGAAGCAGGGGTGCACATCCAATCAGGGGTGCACATCCAATCAGGGGTGCACATCCAATCAGGGGTGCACATCCAATCAGGGTGTTAGTAAATACATATGTAAGAGTGTTAGCAAAACCAACGCATGTATGATACATAGTAACCCTGGTGGAAAGTAGCAATTGCAGATAAATACAGATGGTGATAATGTAGCTACTAGGTGAGGTATCAGATGCTGGGAGACAGTAGTAGATGCTGCTGGTGGGGGGTCTGTTATTGGACTGCGATTGTCACGGTCGCGCAGACAGAGCAATTAGGGTTTTTTTTTTTATAACTCTGGAGTATTTCCAATGATCTAGTTTACTACATTTATATAACTCGGCATCTTACCCTTTATCAATTCAAACACCAGAGCTCGTTTCTTTGTGCATTATACTAAGTTAGCGGGAAAGGGAGTTTAACGCTTGTGCCTAATCACATTCCCATTTCAGAACCCGCACATTCTGCTCACGCTTATAGCATTACCAGTTTAGTCATATAATATTTTACTTGTCACACGACGGTCAGCCACTCCAGCGTCCGCGATAATAACACGCTAAGAAACCGCTGTTATTTATGGGAGTACATCGGTCACTTACCCTGCTGGACCACCGTCCCACAATCAGGATCCTGAGCAACTTGCAGTAAGATCTCCTCCACATCCCGATTCCTCCCGGGAGGGTCTACAAGGGCTGTTATTTTCTGTTGTAAGGTCTTTGGCAAAGACATGAGCTGCGTGAACTGACCCTCTGGACTTTTATCTACCTACAAACACAAAATAAAACACACAGGATCTCTGTAACGTTAGGTGCATTACAGAGCAACATATATTTACCCTGCAATAAAAGCAGCAAGCACTCAAAATCTATTTAAACCACACGCAAGGCAGTGATAGGATAACCTTAGCATGAGGTTAAATTAAGGAGTTAAAGGGCCTTTGGTTTCTGCATATAATTACTTTTGTAGATATGCATTAAACTCAGGGAAAACAACATCTGTTATTAATTAAGGTAACCCGCCGACATAAGGGTGCGTGGTGGGGGGGGGGGGGGGGGGGGTGCGTGGTGGGGTGCGTGGTGGGGGGGGGTGCGTGGTGGGGGGGTGGGGCCCAAATAGAAAATCTTTACGATGTTTCATTGAAATACCCACTTATTTGTAACAGGCTATGTTCATTTTCAAGACAGAAGGGTGAGATTATTCAGCTCATAAGAAAGCAATCACTCTTTAAGGTGTTAGAAAATGTAGGTCATCAAACCTGTAACAGGACTTAACATTCACTGAGCATCGTTAGACACCGTGATAACCTTACCTCTACAGTGCTCTGCTGATGCTTATACACTGCTTGTGGGTACTCCTGCAGTATGTTACTGTACAGCTTCTGAAAATGTGGCAGGTTGGGTTTCACAATCTTCAGCACTTTTCTTTTGTCTTCACCAACGATCATTCGAAAATCCCCTAATTAAAAATTAAAGTGAATAATCAGATGACCGGGATTGTGCATCTGAACGGGAAACACTGGTGAAAAGCTCAAAACGTACCGGAATACATGATAGCAAATAGGTTTCTTTTGCAACCTCGTTATACACCATAAAAAGATTAAAGCACCAATAACGGATGTTTTATATGCAAGTCACTAAACTATTTAACTGCATATCAACCTGCCGGAGAATTAACATCCACTTCCCCGGCTGAAAGAGAATGAGGAGAATCGCACAAAGTACGTGAAGGTTTTATTTAGAGAATGCAGAGACACAGGAAACTAAAGAACGTGTCGGGGGGTGCAACGTGTCGGGGGGTGCAACGTGTCGGGGGGTGCAACCCCTTCCTCAGAATTAACACCCACAGAAACACGTGACCTAACGGAATCCAGCCACAGTAACTGGTTATTGGTACATGTTGGCACCAATGACAAAGTTAGAGAAAGATGGAGGGTCCTAAAAAATGATTACAGGGATCTAGGCCAAAAGCTTAAGGCAAGGACCTCCAAGGTAGTATTTTCTGAAATACTACCAGTGCCATGCGCTACCGCAGGGAGACAGTCAGAGATCAGGGAGGTTAATGCATGGCTAAGAAAGTGGTGCAGGAAGGAGGAGTTTGGGTTTTTAGAGCACTGGGACTCCTTTTCTGAGAGGTGCCATCTATATTCTAGGGACGGATTGCACCACAATGAAGAGGGATCTTCTGTGCTAGGGGGGAGAATGCTAAAAAGGTTGGATGAGATTTTAAACTAGGATGGAGGGGGAGGGGAATGAAACAGATAATGAACTAAATGGAATAGATGAGGATACAAGGTGGTATGGAGGTAGAATGGGGGCCAGTGCAAGTTTGACAAGCAGTGAGACACCCATAGTAAATACAGATAATACTACAAAACTTCTAAAGACTAAACCAAGTGGGAGCAGAAAGGAAGGAGCAGATAAGATAATAGTACAGGCTGAAAAAAAACTTAAATGCATGCTTGCTTAGGCCTCGGCCATGTTACGTGCTTGCTGGCGGAAGCGCGCTGAGGCGCGCTCCCGCTCAGCACTGAGCCCCTACAGCCGCAATTAGAGCGGCTTTAGTAGGGGCTCACCTGCGCTTCCGCGCGCTTGCGGAAGCGCAGGTCTTGGGGGAATTTAAAATTCCCCCGCTTGCCGGCGAGACAGGCCGGTCACGTGAGCGGTTCGCCCAATGAGGGCGAACCAGCTCCGTGACGTCACTGGCCCGCCCCCGGCCAGTGACGCGCCCGCCCCCGGACTGCCCCCTGACGGCTGCTGAGAGCGCTTGCGGTAAGCAACCGCAAGGCCAGGGAAAGCACCCGCTTTCCCTGCGCCTCAGCGCGCCTCAGCACGCCAGCAGGGACCGTGGACTCGGCCTAATGCAAGAAGCCTGACAGATAAAATGGGGGAGCTTGAATTAATAGCTACAAGGGAGCAGTATGATATCATAGGCATTACAGAAACATGGTGGGATGAAACTCATGACTGGACAGTTAATTTAAAGGGGTATTCTCTTTTTCGGAAGGATCGAACAAATAGAAGGGGAGGTGGAGTATGTCTATATGTTAAACCAGATCTAAAACCTATTATAAGGGCTGATGTCTATGAAGGGAATGATGAAAATGTAGAGACCTTATGGATAGAAATTAGCAGTGGAGGTAAAAGTATAAAGAAAATGTTTGTGGTAATATGCTATAAACCACCAAATATCTGTGAGATTGAGGAAGCTAAAATACATTTGCAAATGGAGAAGGCATCAAAACTGGGTCATGTTTGCATAATGGGGGATTTTAATTATCCAGACATAGACTGGGGCAATGAGATTAGAGTTACAACAAAAGGAAACGGGTTTTTGGGGGTGCTTAAAGATAATTATATGACCCAAATTATTGAGGAACCAACCAGGAGAGGGGCAGTTCTGGATTTGGTCATATCAAACAATGTAGAAGTAATAACAAATATTCAAGTCCTGGAACATTTGGGTAACAGTGATCATAACATGGTCTCATTTGAAATAAATGATCAAAAAACAGATTACTTGGGTTCAACAAAGACTTTAAATTTTAGAAAGGCAGATTTTAATAAACTGAGGTCTAATCTAGTAGTAATACAATGGGATGATGTTTTTGCAGGGAAAAATGTAGAAGATAAATGGGCAGTCTTTAAAACATTGTTAGAAAAGCACACTTATCAGTGTATACCCTTGGGTAATAAGTATAAAAGAAATAAGTCAAAACCAATGTGGCTAAATAAACAGGTAGGGGAGGAAATGGACAAGAAGAGGAAGGCGTTTAGATTCTTTAAGTCAGAAGGGACATCGTATCAGAATTATAAGGAATGTAACAAAAATTGCAAAAGGGCAATTAAATTAGCAAAAATGGATAATGAAAAAAGGATTGCAATAGAAAGTAAGGTCAACCCTAAAAAGTTCTTTAAGTACCTTAATAACAAAAAAATGAGAAAAGAAAATATAGGACCCTTTCAGTGTGAAACGGGTAGGCAGATTATTGGAGATAAGGAAAAAGCAGATGTATTAAAACAAATTCTTTGCCTCTGTGTTTACCAGGGAAGAATCAAGTTCAATAGTAGTGCCGCAGGAGGAAGCCACAACCTCCATATTAATGACCAATTGGTTAACTGAGGAAGAAGTTCATAAGCGACTTGAAAAATTTAAAGTAAATAAGGCACCTGGCCCCGATGGCATACATCCAAGAGTACATACATCCAAGAGTATTTAATATTCAAGGACTCCATTTCCACGGGCTCAGTACCACAAGATTGGCGTAAAGCAGATGTGGTGCCTATATTTAAAAAGGGAGCTAGATCACACCCGGGGAATTACAGACCTGTAAGCCTGACTTCAATAGTAGGGAAACTACTTGAAGGTTTAATACGGGATAATATTCAGGAATACCTAATGGTAAACAAAATTATTAGTAATAGTCAGCATGGATTTATGAAGGATAGATCTTGCCAAACTAACCTTATTTGTTTCTTTGAGGAGGTAAGTAGGAATTTAGACCAGGGTAATGCAGTTGATGTGGTCTACTTAGATTTTGCAAAGGCTTTTGATACGGTTTCACACAAGAGGTTGGTGTACAAAATAAAGAAAATTGGACTCAGTAATAATATATGCACCTGGATTGAAAACTGGTTAAAGGACAGACAACAGAGGGTTGTCATAAATGGAACGTTTTCAGGTTGGGCTAAAGTCATGAGTGGAGTACCTCAAGGATCGGTACTGGGACCCCTGCTTTTTAACTTGTTTATTAATGACCTTGAGGTTGGGATCGAGAGCAAAGTCTCCATCTTTGCTGATGATACTAAATTGTGTAAGGTAATAGAATCAGAGCAGGATGTAATTTCTCTTCAGAAGGACTTGGAGAGACTGGAAACGTGGGCAGGTAAATGGCAAATGAGGTTTAATACAGATAAATGTAAGGTTATGCATTTGGGATGCAAGAATAAAAAGGCGACTTACAAATTAAATGGAGATATATTGGGGGAATCCTTGATGGAGAAGAATTTAGGAGTGCTTGTAGACAGCAGGCTTAGCAATAGTGCCCAATGTCATGCAGTAGCTGCAAAGGCAAACAAGATCTTATCTTGCATCAAACGGGCAATGGATGGAAGGGAAGTAAACATAATTATGCCCCTTTACAAAGCATTAGTAAGACCACACCTTGAATATGGAGTACAATTTTGGGCACCAATCCTAAGAAAAGACATTATGGAACTAGAGAGAGTGCAGAGAAGAGCCACCAAATTAATAAAGGGGATGGACATTCTAACTTATGAGGAGAGGCTAGCTAAATTAGATTTATTTACATTAGAAAAGAGGCGTCTAAGAGGGGATATGGTAACTATATACAAATATATTCAGGGACAATACAAGGAGCTTTCAAAAGAACTATTCATCCCACGGGCTGTACAAAGGACTCGGGGCCATCCCTTAAGGTTGGAGGAAAGGAAATTTCACCAGCAACAAAGGAAAGGGTTCTTTACAGTAAGGGCAGTTAAAATGTGGAATTCATTACCCATAGAGACTGTGATGGCAGATACAATAGATTTGTTCAAAAACAGGTTGGACATCTTTTTAGATGGGAAAGGTATACAGGGATATACAAAATAAGTATACATGGGAAGGATGTTGATCCAGGGATTAATCCGATTGCCAATTCTTGGAGTCAGGAAGGAATTAATTTTTCCCCTAAATGGGGTTTTTTGTTTGCCTTCCTCTGGATCAATAAGTATAGATATAGGATAAAGTATCTGTTGTCTAAATATAGCATAGATTGAACTTGATGGACAGAAGTCTTTTTTCAACCTCATCTACTATGTAACTATGTAACAGAGGGTTACGTGACCAGAACATCTAAATGGAACAAAAACAAATATGTAATCTGCCCCCAAAATACAAACTTCTCACTGGCCTAAGACAGGGGGCTCAAGTCCAGTCATCAAGCCCCCCAACGGGTCAAGTTTTCAGGATATCCCAGCTTCAGCACAGGTGGTTCAATTAGCATATGAAAATCTGACTGGGGGGGTGGGGGGGGAAGAGGAGGAGGGCTTGATTACTGGAGTTGAGCGCCCAAGGCCTAAGGCATGGTTATATAGCGGGGATACGGAGCCCGTGCCATGGTTATATAGCGGGGATACGGAGCCCATGCCATGGTTATATAGCGGGGATATGGAGCCCGGGCCGGTTATATAGCGGGGATACGGAGCCCGTGCCATGGTTATATAGCGGGGATATGGAGCCCGGGCCGGTTATATAGCGGGGATACGGGGCCCGGGCCGGTTATATAGCGGGGATACGGAGCCCGGGCCGGTTATATAGCGGGGATACGGAGCCCGGGCCGGTTATATAGCGGGGATACGGAGCCCGGGCCATGGTTATATAGCGGGGATACGGGGCCCGGGCCGGTTATATAGCGGGGATACGGAGCCCGGGCCGGTTATATAGCGGGGATACGGAGCCCGGGCCATGGTTATATAGCGGGGATACGGAACCCGGGCCGGTTATATAGCGGGGATACGGAGCCCGTGCCGGTTATATAGCGGGGATACGGAGCCCGTGCCATGGTTATATAGCGGGGATACGGAGCCCGTGCCGGTTATATAGCGGGGATACGGAGCCCGGGCCGGTTATATAGCGGGGATACGGAGCCCGTGCCGGTTATATAGCGGGGATACGGAGCCCGGGCCATGGTTATATAGCGGGGATACGGAGCCCGTGCCGGTTATATAGCGGGGATACGGAGCCCGTGCCGGTTACATAGCGGGGATACGGGGCCCGGGCCGGTTATATAGCGGGGATACGGGGCCCGGGCCGGTTATATAGCGGGGATACGGAGCCCGGGCCATGGTTATATAGCGGGGATACGGAGCCCGGGCCGGTTATATAGCGGGGATACGGAGCCCGTGCCGGTTATATAGCGGGGATACGGAGCCCGGGCCGGTTATATAGCGGGGATACGGAGCCCGGGCCGGTTATATAGCGGGGATACGGAGCCCGGGCCGGTTATATAGCGGGGATACGGGGCCCGGGCCGGTTATATAGCGGGGATACGGAGCCCGGGCCGGTTATATAGCGGGGATACGGGGCCCGGGCCGGTTATATAGCGGGGATACGGAGCCCGGGCCGGTTATATAGCGGGGATACGGAGCCCGGGCCGGTTATATAGCGGGGATACGGAGCCTGTGCCATGGTTATATAGCGGGGATACGGAGCCCGTGCCGGTTATATAGCGGGGATACGGGGCCCGGGCCGGTTATATAGCGGGGATACGGAGCCCGGGCCGGTTATATAGCGGGGATACGGAGCCCGGGCCATGGTTATATAGCGGGGATACGGAGCCCGTGCCGGTTATATAGCGGGGATACGGGGCCCGTGCCGGTTATATAGCGGGGATACGGAGCCCGGGCCATGGTTATATAGCGGGGATACGGAGCCCGTGCCGGTTATATAGCGGGGATACGGAGCCCGGGCCGGTTATATAGCGGGGATACGGAGCCCGTGCCGGTTATATAGCGGGGATACGGAGCCCGTGCCGGTTATATAGCGGGGATACGGAGCCCGTGCCGGTTATATAGCGGGGATACGGGGCCCGGGCCGGTTATATAGCGGGGATACGGGGCCCGGGCCGGTTATATAGCGGGGATACGGGGCCCGGGCCGGTTATATAGCGGGGATACGGAGCCCGGGCCATGGTTATATAGCGGGGATACGGAGCCCGGGCCGGTTATATAGGGGGGATACGGAGCCCGGGCCGGTTATATAGCGGGGATACGGGGCCCGGGCCATGGTTATATAGCGGGGATACGGAGCCCGGGCCGGTTATATAGCGGGGATACGGAGCCCGTGCCGGTTATATAGCGGGGATACGGAGCCCGGGCCATGGTTATATAGCGGGGATACGGAGCCCGTGCCGGTTATATAGCGGGGATACGGAGCCCGGGCCATGGTTATATAGCGGGGATACGGGGCCCGGGCCGGTTATATAGCGGGGATACGGGGCCCGGGCCGGTTATATAGCGGGGATACGGAGCCTGGGCCGGTTATATAGCGGGGATACGGGGCCCGGGCCGGTTATATAGCGGGGATACGGAGCCCGGGCCGGTTATATAGCGGGGATATGGAGCCCGGGCCGGTTATATAGCGGGGATACGGGGCCCGGGCCGGTTATATAGCGGGGATACGGGGCCCGGGCCGGTTATATAGCGGGGATATGGGATATTTGCATATAATTACCTCTGCAGATATGCTTTAAACTCAGGGAAAACAACATGTATTACTAATTAAAGGTAACCCGCCGACATAAATGTGTGTGGGGGGGTTGGGGGAGGGGGTGTGTGTGTTCTTACCCGAGTAGGAGAGCCCGGCTATTTGAAGGTATAGGTCTTCTTCAGAGATGCTTTCTGGAAGCATGAGAAAGGCGGCCGTCAACGCACTCTTCAGATTGCTGATTAACGCGGTTTGTAGCCGGGCATTCTCCTTCTGGGTTAGCATTTTTACCTGGAAAAGCAAGAAGAATGCAAACAGTAAGCGGGCTGGCTCAAAATATGAGAAAAAGGACGAGTAAATTTCATCTCCCAATGTTCCCCTGCATTCTAAAAGCAGAGAGTATTTTTATTTTATTTATATAAAACATTACCTCTTCCCGAAATATACTGCAAGTAGTTTATTTCCCCCCCCCACTGGGAATGAATATTTGCCTGGGAACACAATATGGCCGCCATGGTTAGCCTCGCAACGTCAGTCATCAGGAAGTGACCATGTCATTGGCAGATTGCGTTGTGACTTTTTATTGGTGACCACATTCGTATGTTTTGGTCACAGTGGCATAAAGTATATATCTATATCTATATCTAAATAAATGGTACAAATATCTCTGGGACCGGGGGGTCTCTGGGGGTCTCTGGGGGTCGGGCCCCGATAAAGGGCAGTTTGACTGAAATGTTGGCAAAGTAAACAAAGCCTCTTTAATAAACACAGACATGTAAAAGCTGCAGAGAGAAGGTGAATACTGTATCTTATCTTTCCTGAAATCTCTAAGCAACACGTGACGATTATGGTTGAGAAGTAATAGCGAATACTTAATGCTGTTTAACAGCGATATAATGACGGCTTTTCCCCCCCGGCAGGCTCCTTGTCAGTTCTGCCGCCGCACACCGCAAAGTAACGTTTTTATATTACATGCCTCGCATACAAAGTAGCGGCTCAGCCATTGTTATTAATGAAGTTCAGCCAGGGACACGTCCTACACACAGCTTCCCAGAATCCAACACTTTCACCCAGGCCAAAGCCACAATCATCCATCAGCTGAAAAGCTGCAGCAAGAAGTGGGAGATGCACAAACGTCCGCTGCGGGTTCATGTGCGCGATACCGCGTTAATTGCCATTCAAAATCAATGGCAGCCAACACCGGATTGGGCGCGTTATTCCACGGCTCCGTGAATTTCCCGGTGAGAGTCAAAAACAAAAAAAAATAAGTTTTATTCCATTGATATTTACACCTGTGTGGTTCCCCGCCGATATTGGCACAATAAAAATATGTAGGAATTTAAAAAAAAAACAACCTTCTAATAGTTTGAAATCTACCCCAAAGATCTTACAATGTCATTTTGGAGCCTGCGGCACATGGTGATAAAGGGACTGTCTCAAAGTTAGAAGAATGGACAATAGGATTCACCCACTTCAAAGACATTAGTCAGAGATGTACACAATCATGGTGTACAATTAGCAGGTGCTTGCATCAATAGCCAAGTTTGGGGGCGAAGGTGGAACGGTGCAGCAGGCGTTAGCCGATATTCTAAACAGAGGCATCAATAACGTTTTTTGATTAGTCAAATTTCATGTTTTTCTTGGGTAACAAATATGCCAAATATGAAGTGATTCACATGTCTAACAGGTCTACAATTTCCCTATTATCACTTGGCATACAAAGAATCCACTGCAGCCAGGCATTCTGGGTAATGACATGCAAATAAGCACTCACATAATGACAAATTAAACGCTAGACATTTCAGCAATTCTAAGCATACATAAAGTGGTCAACCAAAAATGCTGAGTTTCCCAGGGCAGCAAGTCACTGTCCCAACCGGAAGTCTAGTGCAAAGTGTCTCGCCATAGTGACTACGTTACATAGTGACTACGTTACATAGTGACTACGTTACATAGTGACTACGTTACATAGTGACTACGTTACATAGTTACTTGCAGATGTAGACAATGTGGAAGAACACAAGAAATAGAATACTGCATACATTAAGGAGATAATGTCCTTTACAATTGTTTTCAAAGGCGCTCGCTGTAAAACACGTGGTAATAACGCAGAAGAAAATGAAGGTACCCGGCTCTGAGCACCACCCCATCCTGCAGTTCCCTGCCATGTACCCGGCTCTGAGCACCATCCTGCAGTTCCCTGCCATGTACCCGGCTCTGAGCACCATCCTGCAGTTCCCTGCCATGTACCCGGCTCTGAGCACCATCCCCATCCTGCAGTTCCCTGCCATGTACCCGGCTCTGAGCACCATCCTGCAGTTCCCTGCCATGTACCCGGCTCTGAGCATCCCCGATCCTGCAGTTCCCTGCCATGTACCCGACTCTGAGCACCATCCCCATCCTGCAGTTCCCTGCCATGTACCCGGCTCTGAGCACCATCCCCATCCTGCAGTTCCCTGCCATGTACCCGCTCTGAGCACCATCCCCATCCTGCAGTTCCCTGCCATGTACCCGGCTCTGAGCACCATCCCGATCCTGCAGTTCCCTGCCATGTACCCGGCTCTGAGCACCATCCTCGGCTCTGAGCACCATCCCCATCCTGCAGTTCCCTGCCATGTACCATCAGACAAAGCCCTCATTACACATAGGAGACCTTACCAACTCCGTCATCCTCTATACCTCATGTTTAAATAGGCAGAATAAATCACATTGGTTTAAAATATGTATTTTTCAACATGAAGGGATGAAAACCTAAATAACCAATTCTCACACGTGCGCCTGTGACCTCACAGGGTCAGGAAAGAGCCCGTTTGCGATTTCTATTCAAGTATAACAACAGTATTGTATTTATCAGTAAACATGCTCGAGCCTTGTAAACACGAGAACAACGTCAAGTAACACCCAAATCCAACGTGTTCTATCCTGGTTTTTAACTGCTACCCATAAGCATTCTGGGATTTGTAGTCACGACTTAAAAAAAACAAAAAAAAACCACCACACAACATTACTACAAATCCCAGAAAGATATGGGACATGGGACATGAGATATGGGACATGAGATATGGGACATGAGATATGGGACATGAGATACGGGACATGAGACATGAGATATGGGACATGAGATACGGGATAGTTGAGACATATTACATAAGTCTTCAGACATCCAATCAATTCACTCGTCAGATGTGAGGTTTTACAGTGACAAATGGGAAGATGAGACGGGTAGAAATGCCATTGATTGTTATTTCTTCTGCCGAAGTGAGCAGAGTAAGAACTGCTGCCCTCTAGGGGATACAATGATATATGCGAGATACTCTTGTAGTTCCACTGTTATTCATACAATACAACTTATTCCGCAGCGTGGTACAATGGGGTACAGAGTGATGTATATTACACAAACACAATGACATACAGATAAGCACAGACACGCAGACAGATACAGAAGGTAATCAGGCCCTGTTCCTGAGAACTTACACTCTATTACCAGCCTGGAGATGGAAATATAAAAGGATGTATATTTACCGGTTTATGCAAACGGCCGGCAATGTACAACGTCTTCCAGTGAAGCAAGTCTTCAATCAGGGTATCAGTGCTTACAATGCCGTACTTAATCATCTGCAAAGCGGAGAGTACACGTCACACACGCACGTGGGCTGGATACTATCAGGGAAGAGACGGGTTATTGTACCCAACAGGAATAAAGCGTAAAATCCCATGTGTAGAAGAAGTTGCAGCACATTAAATGCAGCTAAAGACTGTATACAGACGTAGCAATGCCAACGGGTTCACCTCCGGGGGATTAACGCGGTGGGAGGAGCCCATTAGGAAGCATGGATGACGCCAGCGTGATCTCAGTGACAGAGTGCGGCGCCGGACACAGAGTCTGGCTATATCTGTATGTCTGACACGTATGAAGGCAGAAGTGACTTTTCTGCTGTGTCAAATACAAGACATTAAGCAGTTTGTCTTTATATATTAATTAAATACCACTGACAAGGTATGCAGCGCTGTACAGAGAATTAAGTCACTGTTCCAAAGAGCTTACAGTCTAATTTAAGTGCTTGACACACATAGGGGGTAACACAGACATTACCAATGAGCTTCTCTAGACCCAAAATTTATGTGGTAGATTTTTGGGGGAAATCACAGTTCTCTGAACAAGGGAACAAACCTTGCACCCACTTACCTTCCCATCGCAGGGCACCAGGGTATTATAATACACTCCTGCACCATAGTTTTTCTGTAACTGAGTGATTTTCTTAGGTCCCAAGTATTTCATGAAAGAGTAATGGCTTCGGTTCTGCATGATATTCATTGTATGCCAAGTAACCGGGTCATCCACAGAAAATACCAAGTCCAGCATATTGTTCTGGGGAGAAAAACAAAAGCCTGTGCAAGTGATCAAAACCATTCACAGAATTATAATGTTCTAACTGGCTACTGGACAGGAGGGATAACATTGGCAGAATCCAATGCATAATATACACAGTTTCATTTAACTCATTTACACAATATTAGCATCGCATTGGCTATAGATTTTACTTTCTGTGTTTTATTTCTTCCACTTCCTAAAACAAAAGCTAACAAAATGCACTTTCCTGCAACAACAATTATTTAATTATTTCACATTACTATTACGTTGATGGAAAGCAATAATAATAATAATAATTAATATTATATATATATAAACCATGATACTGAGTTAAGTTATGGTGAGTAAAAAAAGTGACAAAAACCCTCCACAGGAAAGCAAATATGCAAATACAACTGTATGCTCATCTGCATGTCTTAGGCAGGTCTGCAACCCCGCCTTTCCCCATCATCACCCAGCATACAGCACTTCCACTGCAGCAAGGGATTCTGGGAAATGACATGCAAATGAGCACACAGTGTCACTTTTTGCCTCAATAACCATTTTTAACATGGTTCCCTATAGGCTTAAGCTTGCTGCATGGTCACAGCTTTGAGCACAGCCAGGGTTAAGGTGCATACCCAGAAAACCACCCACAGACAGCCGTTTCGACCTTGATGGGTCTCATCAGTGTGGGGTTGATTTTACTGGGAATGCAAGAGAGGCTATGGGATAGGTTAAACCATAATACTGAGTTAAGTTATGGTGAGTAAAAAAAGTGACAAAAACCCTCCACAGGAAAGCAAATATGCAAATATAACATAGGGAACCATGTTAAAAATGGTTATTGAGGCAAAAAGTGACACTGTGTGCTCATTTGCATGTCATTTCCCAGAATCCCTTGCTGCAGTGGAAGTGCTGTATGCTGGGTGATAATGGGGAAAAGCGGGGTTGCAGACCTGCCTAAGGCATGCAGATGAGCATACAGTTATATATATATATATATATATATATATATATATATATATATATATATATATATATATATACACACATACATACACACATGTAGAGGTATCAGTACCGTGTTAGCCGAGCTTCAATAATCAAAAAATAAATAGATGATACCGTTCTGTGGCTAACGAAATGCTTTTATTTGTGCGAGCTTTCGAGATACACTGATCTCTTCTTCCGGCGATGTTACAATGAATATATATATATATATATATATATATATATATATATATATATATATATAAAATCGGTTAGCTGATGTTTTGGGAACAAAACAGGGCATACCTGTTTTTCTTGTTATTTTCATGTAAGGTAAAGCAGCACAGTTTGCATGTATTTTTCCAGCCCTGTGGGAAATAAAAATGGCTCCTAGTCGCATGATTGCTGCAGAACGGATGATCGCGGAGAGACATGGTACTGTATTTCCCGCTGGGTTGAATTAAGATGTGAACTGCGATTTCCATGTGAGTGGCTCACAAACCTGGGGCCCAGAGATGGGCGGCCAAAAGAAAAATAAAAGAAGGTCTATAGAACGGTATATAAATATAACAGGTGTAGCTGGTAATGTACTGTGGGTTACACGTAACGTATCAGAACCCCGCGATCATCTCAACAAATCCAAACCTACTTGCATAAAATATTCTTTATTGCGCTTCCAGTCCTATTAGTGACCAATGAAAAAGCTGAAGTGTAGGATGATGGGGTTTTTATAAAACATTTACAGCTGTAGACAGACTTCCTGTCCCCAGCGGTGTGCACAAACAAGCAGAAGTCTGCTGTGCTGGGGACAGAGCGGGCCGTGATGGAACCGTGGGGGCTCATGCTTCTGGATGGGACACCCGGAGCGTTATCCCTTTGGTGCCGTGGTCGGTGGCAGTAGCAGACACAGTCATGCTACATCTGTACATGGAACTGTAATTGAGTCATTAGAACATAACTCAGGCCATTTCGAGTGGACCACCATATTTACGGTGGTTTGGCTCTGTCACAGCACCGCAAGTTGTTGGCATGGTGGGCACCTTTGCACGTCACTCTTCCCGGTGACGGCTGTGGGGAGATAACTTCTCCACCCATTTGTGCTAAATCAACAGCACACGTGGCAGCTCGGGAGGTCACGTGGTGCGGTACCCGTTTAGGGTTGCAGGTGACAGTGACAGACGTTCCTTCCACTTGGTAAAGGTTGCATGCAGGATGCCTGCCGGCCTGGGGATTTCATGCTGAAGTTGACTGCAACCAAGCTGCCCAACCCACCAACCTATTGAATTTAGCAGTCATTTCAAATGTTGATTCTAATGTTATGGACTGACAACAACCTGACCTTACTGGCTGTAAGGTAACTTTAAAATGGTAATGCAACAGTTTAAACAATTCAGTGTTATGCTAAGCAGTCAGCATGCTGGAGCAATAAAGCAACCTTTAAAGCAGTAGTCCAAGCTGCGGGTTTCTCCTCTCCCCCACAGTTTTACTCTCCGGCAAACTAAGACCCGTTTTATAGTGGCGGGTGTGCGCAACGCCGTGCGCGCGGATTTTTAGTTGGCTGACAGCTTTTCTATAGATGTGCCGTGCACGGCAGGGAGAGGGGAGCGACAGACAGCGGCAAACATGAAGAAATTCATCTTTTCGTGCCGCTGCCTGCACTCAAATGTATGTGTGTGTGTGTGTGTGTGTGTGTGTGTGTGTGTGTGTGTGTGTGTGTGTGTGTTAAATAAATGCAGAAGTAAAAAAAATAAATTATTAAACTTTTTTTTAATTTAAAAAAAAAATCTTACTTACACTTACACAACATATACACACTCATATATACATTACCTGCAGCTCCCGGCACTATATACAGTAAAAGCATGCGGCACGTGCACGCGCGTTCGCATAGGAACGCACCGCCGCATCCTGTATATAACAGCCCTAAGGCTGCGTCCATAGTGCGAGTGACGTGCGCGAACAAAGCGCAGCAGCTCTATAGGGGTGGCCATAGCGAGCGATGAAGAGTGACTGCGCGGCAGAATTGAGCCGACAGAAAAAGTCGATTTTGTCATGTGACGGCCGGATCACGTGAGCGGTTCAGCCGAGGAGGGTGAACCAGTCTCGTGACGTCACGGCCACGCCGCCTCAGATCACTGTACAGGGAATGCTGGAGTGACAGGCGCGCACGCCTACTAGAAAACGCTGCCTTATGCCACATCAACAAGCAGAGAACAGTCAAATTCAAAGCTGCAGCTCGGACTATCTGATTCTGGTGATAGGGTTAATCTGTTCTGATGTAATACTTTCTAACCCACTATGGAGTTTCTTTAGGGCAATAATGTATCAAGGCAAAAGTGGTGCGACTCTGGAGCAAAAAATAATTGCTCCAGATCATTAAAAAAAAAAATAAGTTCTATTTATTTCAATAATAATAATTAAAAAAAAAACTTGAATACATGTGGTGCACATCTTCTGCTCCAGAATTGAACCACATTAGTCTTGATACATACACACTGTAGAGAATCAGAGCTGCAAAAACCAGGCAGTATGTGTCAATACAAGGCTGACATCCAACCCAAGCATAAACCTACAAAACCCCAAATGTCAGTGTGTTGTACTTGGCCGCTTTATGCTCTTCCTTACCCCGATATCACTTGGAGGGGTGCCGGATTGTCTTAACACCCCTGATCCATAAGCAAAGGCCAAGGTGACATCCTGGGGGAAATGGGAGAGGATCCTCCTGAAGTGGAAGCCCGTGCTGTGTATAGTTGGCACAGCCATGGCTGCCCACACACACACAGCATCAGCTGCAGCAACACACACACAGCATCAGCTGCAGCAACACACACACAGGACAACCTGCCCAGCTCCCAGCCCACGGGCACATGTGCGCATCACTTCCGGGAACACAAATCCAAAGCCTCGTCTTATTGGCCGCTCGAACAGCAGCTTCTCATTGGCTCTTCTGCTGGCTGTTTTGTGATTGGTCAGCCTGACCTCGTGTCCCTGCATTGGAAGTGCTGGGTTACTTCCGGTATTCTGTTTGTCATTCTGTGGGATGAGTGCTGTGTGTAACACCTCACACCTAACAGGGGGATCCCATTACACTCACTGGAAAGAACTCATGTGTAAAAAATTAATGTTGGTGTGAGCAATTAATAATGCTATGAATGATGCTATTACTAATCTGTTTCTCCTATAAAGCCCTGCTGTGTACGCAGAATGTTTCAGGCACATGACCCTGCCCTGAAGAGCTTACAATCTAATTGTATTCCTTGAGGCACAGAGAGAGAAGGTTAATTTCCCGACCTTCTCAGGAAAGCTTGCACAAGGACCTGGGGATGACTCTGCTCAAGGGCAGTGAGAACTACACGAACACTTATTTACCGCAGTGGTGGAAGTGGGTTAAAACAAAAGTATCAGTCCTGTATTTCTACGATATGTATGCTGAGAACGTAGAAAAGGAGAGGGGCTTCCTAAATGAAAGCTACATTTCTACAAATAGAAAGTGGGGTTCTGGGGGTCGTTGATGAAAACATTTGGGAGGACCCGTAGCAATTACCACAGAACATTTACTAAACACAAAACTGAAATAACACAACACACAAATATATTTATTTCATTAAAATAAACTAAGCTAACATTTTTTTGATACATTACATGAAAAATATTTTTTTATAATAAGATACATTGTACTAAAACAAATTAAAGATCGTTCTGGACTACTAGTGTTACCAACTGCAAAATACATGTAAGTGTTGAGGAAGGAGATAAAGGGTTCTTAGAGATATGAGAAGAGGATCTGATAAAAAGAGGTGGTTGAGATAGTTTTTTAGCTAAGTGTATAATGACAATAAAATACATAGAAGAATTCTGCAAGCTGCATTTTCTGGTTGAAGACATGACGGCTTTAGCATACACTGGAAACCATCTGTAAATATTTATAGATCCTACTTAAAAGGGAATTCAGCCCCTATCCCCCTTTAATTTAGGATTATTATAGGATAACATTGTGGGATTCAGGGCCTTATTGTGTAAACTGTATGCCGAAGTGGCTTTTTGGGACATTTTCTGGTGAAAATCCCATAGACTTCAATAGAGATTTATGTTGGAAAAAGGCCGCTTTAGCAGATATTGAATAGGGCCCAGATGCACTGAACTCTGTTAAATTGGGGCAATTAATGTGACAGGTAACAGGCGATATTTTCCCTGAGTTTAAAACTATAAAGCTGGAAACTCCTTGCAGGAACTTCCTGTTGAACAGGAGGAAACATACCCTAACCCTGAAAGAGGTTCCAGAGAAGGAGTATATAGCTCCAGCTCTGTCATCTACACCAGGGGAGCACAATCTTTTTCCCCTGCCGGCTGTCCTGCTCTCCGTGCGCCCCCTCCCTCCTCCTTACCATGGTTCCCGGCATCTGGGCATCATAACGTCACGTTGCCATAGCAATGTGACGTTACAAGACCCCGTGGCGTCATTTGATGCCTTGTTGCCATGGCAACACGTCTCCAGAAGCCGGCTGAACCACGGTAAGTTAGGTTTACAGAGGTCTTCACCACTTCCCCGGCACTTAATTTAAGTGCCTTCGGGAAGCGCGCGGGGCCTCTGTAAACCCAGCCCCCCCCCGGGGGCCCACCCCCCAGTTTGCGCACCGCTGATCTACACCACCAACTCCGTCACCTGCTGCACCACCAACTCCCTCCCCTGCTGCACCACCAACTCCCTCACCTGCTGCACCACCAACTCCGTCACCTGCTGCACCACCAACTCCGTCACCTGCTGCACCACCAACTCCGTCACCTGCTGCACCACCAACTCCGTCACCTGCTGCACCACCAACTCCGTCACCTGCTGCACCACCAACTCCATCACCTGCTGCACCACAACTCCATCACCTGCTGCACCAACTCCCACCTGCTGCACCACCAACTCCCTCACCTGCTGCACCACCAACTCCCTCACCTGCTGCACCACCAACTCCCTCCCCTGCTGCACCACCAACTCCCTCACCTGCTGCACCACCAACTCCGTCACCTGCTGCACCACCAACTCCGTCACCTGCTGCACCACCAACTCCGTCACCTGCTGCACCACCAACTCCGTCACCTGCTGCACCACCAACTCCGTCACCTGCTGCACCACCAACTCCGTCACCTGCTGCACCACCAACTCCGTCACCTGCTGCACCACAACTCCATCACCTGCTGCACCAACTCCCACCTGCTGCACCACCAACTCCCTCACCTGCTGCACCACCAACTCCCTCACCTGCTGCACCACAACTCCATCACCTGCTGCACCAACTCCCACCTGCTGCACCACCAACTCCCTCACCTGCTGCACCACCAACTCCCTCACCTGCTGCACCACCAACTCCCTCACCTGCTGCACCACCAACTCCCTCACCTGCTGCACCACCAACTCCCTCACCTGCTGCACCACCAACTCCCTCACCTGCTGCACCACCAACTCCCTCATCTGCTGCACCACCAACTCCCTCACCTGCTGCACTACCAACTCCCTCACCTGCTGCACCACCACCTCCGTCACCTGCTGCACCACCAACTTCCTCACCTGCTGCACCACCAACTCCGTCACCTGCTGCACCACCAACTCCGTCACCTACTGCACCACCAACTCCCTCACCTGCTGCACCACCAACTCCCTCACCTGCTGCACCACCAACTCCCTCACCTGCTGCACCACCAACTCCCTCACCTGCTGCACCACCAACTCCCTCACCTGCTGCACCACCAGCTCCGTCACCTGCTGCACCACCAACTTCCTCACCTGCTGCACCACCAACTCCGTCACCTGCTGCACCACCAACTCCGTCACCTGCTGCACCACCAACTCCGTCACCTGCTGCACCACCAACTCCGTCACCTGCTGCACCACCAACTCCGTCACCTGCTGCACCACCAACTCCGTCACCTGCTGCACCACCAACTCCATCACCTGCTGCACCACAACTCCATCACCTGCTGCACCAACTCCCACCTGCTGCACCACCAACTCCCTCACCTGCTGCACCACCAACTCCCTCACCTGCTGCACCACCAACTCCCTCACCTGCTGCACCACCAACTCCCTCACCTGCTGCACCACCAACTCCCTCACCTGCTGCACCACCAACTCCCTCACCTGCTGCACCACCAGCTCCCTCACCTGCTGCACCACCAGCTCCGTCACCTGCTGCACCACCAACTTCCTCACCTGCTGCACCACCAACTTCCTCACCTGCTGCACCACCAACTCCGTCACCTACTGCACCACCAACTCCGTCACCTGCTGCACCACCAACTCCGTCACCTGCTGCACCACCAGCTCTGCCACCTGCTTCACCACCAACTTCCTCACCTGTTGCACCAACTCCCTCATCTGCTGCACCACCAACTCCCTCACCTGCTGCACCACCAAGTCCTTCAGCTCCTGTAGATGGTTCACATGAGCACTATGGCCAGGCCATCCTGCAGTGCCAGTTGATGTGCATGTAGAGTTCTGCCTACAGTAAGCTACATAGTGATCTTACTAATCTTTCGCAGAATTGCAACCAGCATTTCTGCACCATGACCCAACTGACACACACCAAATGTGACAACCAGTTTAGCCCTGCTGAATATTGCTGTTGATGGACTCACCTGGGCAGTGCAGCAAGCAGCTAAGAACATTCGACCAGCATCGATTGTGTCCACTCCTGCTGCATTAAGTGACTCATTGGCTATCTCGGGGGTTTTGGTGTGGTTTTGATGATCAGTCCCATTGTTCCTACTCCTGCTATTTCCCCTTGTCCAACTGGGCAACAAGTGGCCGGTAGGCATGGGACTCCACATACAAGGGGGACTGGTCAGCCTGTCCCTTCTGCTGGAAAAGAGAGGAAGAGAATGTGTTTTGGTTTTGGGGTCATTGTCAATTGACATTGTTTATGTTACATTTTGTTTGATCACTTTATTTCTCAGCCACAGTGTTTACCTGTGTGTATTAATAAATGTTACGTTAAATATTTTCATCTTTCTAATTATTTCAATGAAGAGTTGTAATATAATTGTACTCACATCATTTAGTTAGTACACAATATATAAGATATCATGATAACTGTTAGAAACATATCCTACATTAACTTTAAGCAAATAAATACATTATACAGTTATTACATAAGCGAAATTATACTTTATCAGACGCCCCTCTTGATGTGTTTCTGACACGTATAACTATTTCAGTGGAAAGTGCTAAGTACCAAAATAATATATTAGGCTACTACTTTTTACATCCCTTTGTCAGTGTAGCCTACTCACTGAAATAATGTTAAGATAATCATGGTTTGGCTGCGGTTAATGTGAAGTTTAGGTGTGACTTATTTATCGTAATGGTATTTGCCTGTGCTAACCTTAGCGGAGTTTAGCGATGTTAGGCTAACGGGTCTTTAGCATCCTATTTGCTAATGCATTACCCTAGCGTCCGTAGAAATGTATCGATACGTTATTTCATTGGTTAACTCGAGGTTATCACAAGGTTATTCTCTCCAGGGCACAGGCGTTAAGATAAACGTAACGTTCATTTTGGCTAAGAGAGCGTTGTGCATCTGGGCTTAGGGTTTTTAAAGAGGCGTTATGAGGACCAAGAGGAACATGAAAAAGGTGCCTTGTAATTAAAACTCTGGTCCTCTAATAAAAGAGGAGCACACTTTGAAAACACAGATTTACTCAAAGATGTTTGTATCTAATATAAAAATGACACTGGGTAACATTGCTGGGGGAAGGGCCTTATTCTATATATGCTGAACTAGCCGTTTGGAATGTTTTCAGCCCCATAGACTTCACTGGGGACTTTCAGCCACAAATAGCTGCTGGTGCAGATATAGAAGAAAGCCCGAGGGGCTTTAAATGGGGTGTTCTGATAAATATGAAAATGAAAGAGGGTGCCTTGTAATTAAAATGGGTCATTTAGTAATCCCCACAGCACTGGGGCACACGCCACAAAGGGAACCACCACAAGTCAATGCTCCCTCTGCCTCAGTCAGAGACGGCTTAAAGGAAAGGGTCAGCGGCGGCGTGTTGAGCCCGCGACGCGGTCACAGCAGCACACCAAGTCCGTAGGGAAGCATCGAGAGTCCCGAGACGTGCCGCCGGCAAATCAAACTGCCGGTTTGCATTCTCGGTCAGGAAACAGTTCATGGGCAGTGATCAGAGCAGGAATGGGGAGGGAGAAATGGGGCCCCTACACAGCTGCTTACATTGCCTTTATGGTAGCGCCGCCAGTGGGGGAACTATACATTTGTTTGCCAATAAAAAATAAAAGGCCTGCAGGAGAACGGTCCCTTTAAGGCCTCGTTCAGGGTGCCAGAGACAGGAGTTGGAGGGAGGGCGTTCGGGAGGGAGGGCGGCAGTCTGCTGGGCGATGTGTGTTCATCCTCCCCAGCAGACTGTTTCAGGAGTTGAGGAGGAGGCGGGGAGGGGGCGAGGCTACAGACCTGAGGTTAGGAATCCAAGTTGCAGTCATGAAATCATTCTCAAGAATGATTTCATTGGCTGCCGAGGTCCCAGTGACGCTGCTGCAGCTTCAAAAAACGATTTTTTCGTTTATTGAAACTGTAGCCAGCGCCAACTCCGGGCTTCGGAGACAGGGCAGCTGCTACCCTGACAACCAGTGTTCAATGTGAATACTTTGTGTCCCACGGCAGCTCGCACGACAGCATGCCCTCCCTCCGAAGCCTGCACCCTGAACGAGGCCTAAAGCTGCAAAAAAATGCGTTCAGTATATCTAGATTTCAGATTTACCTCTAGAGGGAGCCACGACCACTGTATAAAATAGTGATCAGAAAACACTTGTGTATTCACATCTCACACTGGTCGCCCAAGCGTGTTCTGCTCTGTGAAATATGATGTACTGTAGGTTAAAGGAGCAGCTCCCCCTGCAAACATGTCCCATCACTGACAGGGGCCCACTCTGGGGCTATTTAATAAGTCCTGATTCAAGTCAATGAAAGTTTATCAGCCGCTTTGGATCTTATAGTATCAGCCCCTGAGGCCCAGGTGCAATGCGATCCGTTACATGGGGGCAAATAACCCAGGTGCAATGCGATCCGTTACATGGGGGCAAATAACCCAGGTGCAATGCGATCCATTATATGGGGGCAAATAACCCAGGTGCAATGCGATCCATTACATGGGGGCAAATAACCCAGGTGCCATGCACTCCATTATATGGGGGCAAATAACCCAGGTGCCATGCGATCCATTATATGGGGGCAAATAACCCAGGTGCAATGCGATCCACTATATAGGGGCAAATAACCCAGGTGCAATGCGATCCATTATATGGGGGCAAATAACCCAGGTGCAATGCGATCCATTACATGGGGGCAAATAACCCAGGTGCAATGCGATCCATTATATGGGGGCAAATAACCCAGGTGCAATGCGATCCATTATATGGGGGCAAATAACCCAGGTGCAATGCGATCCATTATATGGGGGCAAATAACCCAGGTGCCATGCGATCCATTATATGGGGGCAAATAACCCAGGTGCAATGCGATCCATTATATGGGGGCAAATAACCCAGGTGCAATGCGATCCGTTACATGGGGGCAAATAACCCAGGTGCAATGCGATCCATTACATGGGGGCAAATAACCCAGGTGCAATGCGATCCATTACATGGGGGCAAATAACCCAGGTGCAATGCGATCCATTACATGGGGGCAAATAACCCAGGTGCAATGCGATCCATTACATAGGGGCAAATAACCCAGGTGCAATGCGATCCATTATATGGAGGCAAATAACCCAGGTGCAATGCGATCCATTATATGGGGGCAAATAACCCAGGTGCAATGCGATCCGTTACATGGGGGCAAATAACCCAGGTGCAATGCGATCCATTATATGGGGGCAAATAACCCAGGTGCCATGCGATCCATTATATGGGGGCAAATAACCCAGGTGCAATGCGATCCGTTACATGGGGGCAAATAACCCAGGTGCAATGCGATCCATTACATGGGGGCAAATAACCCAGGTGCAATGCGATCCATTACATGGGGGCAAATAACCCAGGTGCAATGCGATCCATTACATGGGGGCAAATAACCCAGGTGCAATGCGATCCATTACATAGGGGCAAATAACCCAGGTGCAATGCGATCCATTATATGGGGGCAAATAACCCAGGTGCAATGCGATCCATTATATGGGGGCAAATAACCCAGGTGCAATGCGATCCATTATATGGGGGCAAATAACCCAGGTGCAATGCGATCCGTTACATTGGGGCAAATAACCCGGGTGCAATGCGATCCATTACATGGGGGCAAATAACCCAGGTGCAATGCGATCCATTATATGGGGGCAAATAACCCAGGTGCAATGCGATCCATTATATGGGGGCAAATAACCCAGGTGCAATGCGATCCATTACATGGGGGCAAATAACCCAGGTGCAATGCGATCCATTACATGGGGGCAAATAACCCAGGTGCAATGCGATCCATTACATGGGGGCAAATAACCCAGGTGCAATGCGATCCATTACATGGGGGCAAATAACCCAGGTGCAATGCGATCCATTATATAGGGGCAAATAACCCAGGTGCAATGCGATCCATTACATGGGGGCAAATAACCCAGGTGCAATGCGATCCATTATATGGGGGCAAATAACCCAGGTGCCATGCGATCCATTACATGGGGGCAAATAACCCAGGTGCAATGCGATCCATTATATGGGGGCAAATAACCCAGGTGCAATGCGATCCATTACATGGGGGCAAATAACCCAGGTGCAATGCGATCCGTTACATGGGGGCAAATAACCCAGGTGCAATGCGATCCATTACATGGGGGCAAATAACCCAGGTGCAATGCGATCCATTATATGGGGGCAAATAACCCAGGTGCAATGCGATCCATTACATGGGGGCAAATAACCCAGGTGCAATGCGATCCATTACATGGGGGCAAATAACCCAGGTGCAATGCGATCCATTACATGGGGGCAAATAACCCAGGTGCAATGCGATCCATTAAATGGGGGCAAATAACCCAGGTGCAATGCGATCCATTACATGGGGGCAAATAACCCAGGTGCAATGCGATCCATTACATGGGGGCAAATAACCCAGGTGCAATGCGATCCATTACATGGGGGCAAATAACCCAGGTGCAATGCGATCCATTATATAGGGGCAAATAACCCAGGTGCAATGCGATCCATTACATGGGGGCAAATAACCCAGGTGCAATGCGATCCATTATATGGGGGCAAATAACCCAGGTGCCATGCGATCCATTACATGGGGGCAAATAACCCAGGTGCAATGCGATCCATTATATGGGGGCAAATAACCCAGGTGCAATGCGATCCATTACATGGGGGCAAATAACCCAGGTGCAATGCGATCCGTTACATGGGGGCAAATAACCCAGGTGCAATGCGATCCATTACATGGGGGCAAATAACCCAGGTGCAATGCGATCCATTATATGGGGGCAAATAACCCAGGTGCAATGCGATCCATTACATGGGGGCAAATAACCCAGGTGCAATGCGATCCATTACATGGGGGCAAATAACCCAGGTGCAATGCGATCCATTACATGGGGGCAAATAACCCAGGTGCAATGCGATCCATTAAATGGGGGCAAATAACCCAGGTGCAATGCGATCCATTACATGGGGGCAAATAACCCAGGTGCAATGCGATCCATTACATGGGGGCAAATAACCCAGGTGCAATGCGATCCATTACATTGGGGCAAATAACGTCAGGTTACTTAAATTACTAATAGACTTGTATGAATCCATGTATGTATATCTTTATTTATATAGCAGCACTCAGGTACATAGCGCTTTACAGGTATGAGCCGGAGGGAGGGAGAATGTATGAGCCGGGGTGGGTGGGGAGAGAAGGTATGAGCCTGGGGAGGAAGGGAGAGAAGGTATGAGCCGGGTGGGGGGGAGGAGAAGGTATGAGCCGGGTGGGGGGGAGGAGAAGGTATGAGCCGGGTGGGGGGGAGGAGAAGGTATGAGCCGGGTGGGGGGGAGGAGAAGGTATGAACCGGGTGGGGGGGAGGAGAAGGTATGAGCCGGGTGGGGGGGAGGAGAAGGTATGAGCCGGGTGGGGGGGAGGAGAAGGTATGAGCCGGGTGGGGGGGAGGAGAAGGTATGAGCCGGGTGTGGGGGGAGAAGGTATGAGCCTGGGGAGGAAGGTAGAGAAGGTATGAGCCGGGGTGGGGGTAGGGGAGAAGGTATGAGCCTGGGGAGGAAGAGAGAGAAGGTATGAGCCTGCGGAGGAAGGGAGAGAAGGTATGAGCCTGGGGAGGAAGGGAGAGAAGGTATCAGCCAGTGTGGGGGTAGGGGAGAAGGTATGAGCCGGGTGGGGGGAGGAGAAGATACGAGCCTGGGGAGGAAGGGAGAGAAGGTATGAGCCAGTGTGGGGGTAGGGGAGAAGGTATGAGCCTGGGGAGGAAGAGAGAGAAGGTATGAGCCTGCAGAGGAAGGGAGAGAAGGTATGAGCCTGGGGAGGAAGGGAGAGAAGGTATCAGCCGGTGTGGGGGTAGGGGAGAAGGTATGAGCCTGGGGAGGAAGGTAGAGAAGGTATGAGCCGGGGTGGGGGTAGGGGAGAAGGTATGATCCTGGGGAGGAAGAGAGAGAAGGTATGAGCCTGCGGAGGAAGGGAGAGAAGGTATCAGCCGGTGTGGGGGTAGGGGAGAATGTATGAGCTTGGGGAGGAAGGGACAGAAGGTATGAGCCGGGGGGGGGGGGGGGTGTAGAGAAGGTATGAGCCGGGGGGGGGGGGGTATGAGCCGGGGGGGGGGGAGAAGTTATGAGCTGGTGTGGTGGTGGAGGAGAATGTATGAGCCTGGGGAGGAAGGGAAAGAAAGTATGAGCCGGGGGGGGGGGGGGTGGAGGGGGAGAGAAGGTATGGGCTTGGGGATGGGGGGGAGGTATGAGCTGGAGAAGGATGGAGGAGAAGGTATGAGCCTCGGGAGGAGGGGAGAGAAGGTACAGTATGAGCCTGGGGAGAGAGAGGGGAGTGGGGGGGGGGGGGAACTGCCTGCGGATTCCCTGCTAGAGGCCCGTGGAGGAGAGGCCAGCGGTGGAGTGGAGGAGTGGCCGGCGTGGAGTGGAGGAGTGGCTGGCGGTGGAGTGGAGGAGTGGCCGGCGGTGGAGTGGAGGAGTGGCCGGCGGTGGAGTGGAGGAGTGGCCGGCGTGGAGTGGAGGAGTGGCCGGCGGTGGAGTGGAGGAGTGGCCGGCGGTGGAGTGGAGGAGTGGCCGGCTGTGGAGTGGAGGAGTGGCCGGCGGTGGAGTGGAGGAGTGGCCAGCGGTGGAGTGGAGGAGTGGCTGGCGGTGGAGTGGAGGAGTGGCTGGCGGTGGAGTGGAGGAGTGGCTGGCGGTGGAGTGGAGGAGTGGCCGGCGGTGGAGTGGAGGAGTGGCTGCCGGTAGAGTGGAGGAGTGACATAGAAACAAGGTGGATGTGATGCTCCCAATTGTAACCAGTCCTGTATTGGATTTCCGGTATTATTTAAATCCACAATGGGTTAATCCGTATTACGATAGAGTGCCCCCAATAGAGTTGATTAACAACTGGTGGGACAGACGTGGAATCAGCCAGACTCTCACTGGATTACAGTAAATCAAACCCAACCAGTGTATAAGAAGTGAGTGGTCAGTGACCATGGTAAGCAGGGATAAATAAAAGGCACTGCGGCTCTTTACCTGTACTACCAAGGGGGCACTCGTGTCATTGGCGGCGTGCGGTCCATCTGTTGAAGATCCACAAGAATAGAGAGCGTTGATAGCGCACTGCCAGAGAATCCTGTGAAAATCATTCAGGAAAAGGAAACAGCCCGGACACTCCAAGAATGAAAAAAATGCTTTGGATTTAATGCATGCTGAAAATTACACACAAAGAACGGACAGGTAAACGCACCTACGCGTTTCGTACTTAATGTACTTTATCAAGGTCGTACATTAAGTACGAAACGCGTAGGTGCGTTATCAACGCTCTCTATTCAGAGTGGAGGAGTGGCCGGCGGTGGAGTGGAGGAGTGGCCGGCGGTGGAGTGGAGGAGTGGCCGGCGGTGGAGTGGAGGAGTGGCCGGCGGTGGAGTGGAGGAGTGGCCGGCGGTGGAGTGGAGGAGTGGCCGGCGGTGGAGTGGAGGAGTGGCCGGCGGTGGAGTGGAGGAGTGGCCGGCGGTGGAGTGGAGGAGTGGCCGGCGGTGGAGTGGAGGAGTGGCCGGCGGTGGAGTGGAGGAGTGGCTGGCGGTGGAGTGGAGGAGTGGCTGCCGGTAGAGTGGAGGACCTTTCTAGCCTGCAGATTGGGCCCCTTCACTCACCGGGCCAGGGACAGCAGTCCCGGCTGTACCCCATGTCGGTGGCCCTGGTCAGAGCCATTGGTGTGTTTATATCACTTGTAATTTCGTGGCCTGGCGGTAAGTGGCTAATGTTATACGGTATATTGGAAATTAAAATGTTGTTTTTCACATACAGACTGGTTAATGTGGATGAAGTTGTGCTGCGGCCTTCCCACCGCGTGTGTCTGTGTCCTGCGCAGTTATTACCATGGTTACGGGGAGGGGTGTATCCTACGTCATTATCTAATGATTGGTAGATAAGAAGTGTACAGTGAAGAGGCTTTTTGAGCAATTCAAACCTATTAGATGTGCTATAATGGGGTTATTTGCCCTGTTCCCGGGCCACGTACACACCCAGTCGTTATGTTCTGACAATTTCCTTAAAGTAGACGGGCGCGTATAAGATAACGATGAATGCCGCTATTACCATGTTACATTTCTACATTTATTAGAAAATAACTGACACTAAAGTTAAACAGTTCTGCCTTTCAGCTAAATGATATTACTTGATTCATAAAGACATCTTCAACAAAAAATCTAATGATGTCCTTGCTGCAGGCGATAGAAATAGAATGGACATGTTCTGTGCTGTGTAATGTATCATTTCTTTTTAAAGTTGATGGTCTAAGAGAAATTGTGACGTTCATTGGCTGGCATCAGCTGTTACTATAGCAACCGCTGGTACCAAGAGTGTGATTGGAAGTGGCCACTTTAACCTCCCGGGGGGGGGGGGGATTATTAGACCCTCATATGTATAGAATTGTACTACAGCATATTAAAAGGTTGGCAATCACAGTGGTAAAAATAGACATTGCCCGCGCTGGAGATCACGCCAGTCGGAGCTGGGATGGGGAAGGGGTAGGGTGTGCATGTGCAGGGTGTCCGTGACCCCTGCACTAGGCCAGAGACCCCTTAGGTCCCAGCTAAGCCCCGACTGCCACATAGATTGTGGCTGCGCTAGGGACTTGCCCTTATATAGGGACATTGGCCGCTTAGCACCCCAGCTCAGGGGCACAGCCATTACGCGGCTGCGGACAGGTTATCTGGTGGTCTGAGACCAGACCACCATATCGAGAGACTATCTGCAAAGGTGACACACTCCTCGTGGGAGGTCGCCCCAACGTGTAGAGGGGGACGTCATCGCTGACCACCGCCGTCGTTGGATCCTATCCTTCAGTGTGGCGTTACCGGGTGTCGGAGCACCCGGCAGGTACTACAAGTGCACCAACTATAAACACGTTAGTGGGGGCAGCGCCGTCTCACACATTTGGGCAGGAGTTGCTACTCGTGGACACCAGGGTGGTTGGGTGCCAAGGGCCCATCAGGATTTTAGGGGACTATATCGCCAGTGTGTGGACACCGGGTTGGTGGTTACTGGAGGGCACGGTCGTACGTGACCGGGTGTGGGGTGCTGTGTATATATATAGACCATACGATACCGGTTGCAACACGACATCAAGGGACAGCACGCAGGTAAGTAAATCATGAATTTTCTATATTTGATAGAAGACACAAAAACCGACGTTTCGGTCCCCCAGTGGGACCTTTCTCAAGGTGGTGCACTGGGGCACAGAAACGTCAATTTTTGTGTCTTCTATCAAATATAGAAAATTCATGATTTACTTACCTGCGTGCTGTCCCTTGATGTCGTGTTGCAACCGGTATCGTATGGTCTGTTATTGCTTTATGGGATAAGCACCAAAACTTATTTACTTGCATATGGTGTGCCGGCTGTACATTGGATTCTATATATATATATATATGTTCAGTATTCTTTCGCATGCAGTAAAACTGTTATACGTACCAGCGTGTGTTTTATTACATGGGGTTCCTGTAACGGGGTTATCCCACATATTAGGATCCCGTACAGGTGGAGGTGTTACCGTGTACATACTCAGATACATCCCAGACTGCCAGCAGCGGAGGCTCAGGCCTCCTGTGAGCCACAGGTAAAGCAGCACATACACCGTAGCCACCATATCTCCCAGGGGAGGGGGAACATGCACTACACACGTGAGCACTGATACTGATACATATGTGCACTGATACACTGATACACGTGTGCACTGATACTGATACACGTGTGCAGTGATACTGATACACGTGTGCACTGATACACGTGTGCACTGATACTGATACACGTGTGCACTGATAAACTGATACACGTGTGCACTGATACTGATACACGTGTGCACTGATACTGATACACGTGTGCAGTGATACTGATACACGTGTGCACTTATACACTGATACACGTGTGCACTGATACTGATACACGTGTGCACTGATAAACTGATACACGTGTACACTGATACTGATACACGTGTGCACTGATACACTGATACCCGTGTGCACTGATACACTGATACACTGATACATGTGAGCACTGATACACGTGTGAACTGATACACGTGTGCACTGATACTGATACACGTGTGCACTGATAAACTGATACACGTGTGCACTGATACTGATACGCGTGTGCACTGATACCCGTGTGCACTGATACACTGATACACTGATACACGTGTGAACTGATAGACTGATACACGTGTGCACTGATACTGATACACATGTGCAGTGATACTGATACACGTGTGCACTGATACACTGATACACGTGTGCACTGATGCACTGATACACGTGTGCACTAATACTGATACACTGATACACGTGAGCACTGATACACTGATACACGTGAGCACTGATACACTGATACACGTGTGCACTGATACACTGATACACGTGTGCACTGATACTGATACACGTGTGCACTGATACACTGATACACGTGTGTACTGATACACTGATACACGTGTGCACTGTTACTGATACACAGATACACGTGTACACTGATACACTGAAACACGTGTGCACTGATACACTGATACACGTGTGCACTGATACACTGATACACATGTGCACTTATACATGTGCCCCAACATTTCATGCATTTTACGGTCCCTTAATATATTCTCTGCAATGTCCACTGTTTCAATGTTGATGCTGTAACTTTTATTACAATTGATTTGATTTTGTTTGATTCTCATTGTTTAGTTTCGGTTTGATATTATAACGTAATAAAATTCCACTAAATGTACTTAACAGTAATGCAATTTGTGCAGTTCTTGCATAGTGGGTATTTATGAAGTGTATACCGGGGGAAATTACCTTATATTGTTTATGCAAATCTCTTACATCCAATATAAATGTGTTTAACATCTTAGCTGCCAGAGGTGTGCTGGGAATGAATTGCAATCCCAAGGGGTTAAGAAATAGAAATTCTGCAAATAATAGCATTTTATTTTTCATTCATTTTCTGCTAGGACCCAGCTTTCACTTTTCTCTTCAGTAGCCTGCAGAAAAAAAGATATATTTGAATGACAATGTTTCCTTTGTTGTATTATTGTGTGTTTCATTTTCCCCATATCCTTCTATTACTGTCCACATATTGTTATGTTATTGTATCTTGTGGGTTTTATGTAAATTACTTTACCATCTATCAGTCTGAAATGAATAAATGAATATATTTGCAAATGTAACGAGACACACACACACACACACACACACACACACACACACACACACACACACACACACACACACACACACACACACACACACACACACACACACACACACGTATATGTGCGTTTGAACGATCACACTGGCGTGTGTAACGGTTATATCTGGGTGATTTATCAAAATCTATTTTTCAATGTTTTAACATTAGTTTGTAACAATGTTGCGCTGAGACATGGTTAGGGTTTAATTTGTTCTGGCTGATTTCACTGTATGTTCCACATGAGTTTGCAAAGGCAAACCCCCTCTGCCGTTATCTTTATTGGCCCTACGATAAGGACAGGGTGGGCTAAGGTTAAAGAAAACACTTGATTGCTAAACACTTCCCCGTTCTGAGCCCCCCTTAGAAATGCGATTGGTAGTTTGTTTCCAGATAAAAGCCACACATTTGTTTAGAATGGTTATATTAGCTCAAATGAGGATTTTACATATCACAACCTACAAAATGAACAACACTGAGCAGAATAACAAAGATATCCCGTGCATGCTGTTTGCAAAGAGAGAGGTAACCCAGACAAAAAATGCAAGCTCTGTTGGAGTCAGTGGAATAAGGACACAGCAGGACTCCTTAAAACACTTTGCTTTGTAAGGTTGTATTTAAAGCCGTTTGTGTCTTATTCTCTCCATCTCTGTGAGACCAAATGTAGGTTGCTGTGACTTGTTCAGATGTGGTCCTGTCTCGCAGCAGGGCGGGGTTTCTTTCTCTGTGTGTCACAAAAGACTCTTGTGTAACCTTCCAGCTACCTGTAATGCATGGCAATACAGGGGTTAAAAGGGTAATATTTCCAGAGAAGGCGACACAATTAACCCATTTAATATTAGTATTTTGCCCCTGAGACTGCGGTGTGGTGGTGGGGAAGTTTGCTTTTAATTTTTTCCTAGTTTGTGACGTTATCACCTCCGTTATCCTTAAAGCTCACTGTCATGAGAGAGAGGATTTGGCCCGGGATAAAAGGGGTTTCCCCATTTGGCCACCCTCTACTCTCACCTGGGAAGCAAGGGGTTAACTGGACTGGGGTCCAGTAATGTGTTTTTGCCTTGCTTCAGCCATCCAACTGTTTATTCCCCTGTATAAATGTATTGTTGCTATGCCAGTGTCTGCACCACACACACACTGGGGCTTACGGGGTTAATGAGCTACAGTTTAGGAAAATACAAATATGTGTGGTGTCTTTTCAGAAATATCTGGGCTTCAAAAGGCTTGATTGAAGTTGGGTGTGAAAAGTACAGAGGGGGTTTAGTGTACAGTATGTTAATACCTAATTGGCAGACCAAGGGTATATTGCTGGTAGAGACAGCTAGGCCCATGTCTGGAGCATTGGGTGTGAAATCTAGCACCTGTGACAAATGTTCTCTACACACGAGTCCCTGCTTCAAAGGATTTATTGACCAGGGGTTATGGGGGTCAGGGGTGCGGTTACCCAAGGAGATATCAGAATGAGTGACCTTATTAAATATAAGAATATTATGAGATGTCCTCAGCTGAACGTGCTAAAAGCTACATATGTGTATTCGTGGGACTGATTCGCACAAATGGATTACAGACACATGATGTCTAGCATGTACTAAGAAACAGATATGAATATCTCTCAATTTTAATATTGCACGGTAATATTTAGTCTTATTGGGAGCGTCATGCGTGCCGGAATGTATTAATATGTCTCACGTGCCAGTAAGTACTGCTGAACTGAAGATATGAAGTAATTTAGATAGGAAAAGCAGTTTTTAAACATCCTTGGGTGAGAGGAGTTTTACTCTGGGGAAAACTGTCAACCTCACCACTGATTTATGAGAGGGGCTGGGTTTAGGTTGTGTTCAATGGGAAATAATTGTATAAGAACCAGGCTCAGCCGATGGTTATTGTCTTTCGTGTCTTTGTGTCATTCTGAGATCGCTGTATGAACTGCTAATCAAGATTCGTGATTATTTCATAATTCCAACTTTAAGTAAGTGCATATTTTGTCTGTTATTTGTATAATCTCATGTGTTCACCTTTTTCAAGGAATAAATTATATTTTATCATATCTCAGCCGTGTTCAGTTCAACCCAGGTATATTTTTGGTGTATTATTATAGCCTGTCACAAAGCTCCCGTCACACTCACCTCTTAAATGTAGCATTTCAGTAGACTGGACTCATTGTTACTGTCCCACAGCCACAGTCGCTCCTACCAAGTACTGCATGTATTCCCTTACCTGCTGTGTCTATAAATCTCCCAACATACCACATAGATTGTAAGCTCTCCGGGGCAGGGATTTCCTTGCCTGTTGTCTGATTTTTCTGCGCTTATTCTATAGTAATTCCCTATACTGTATTGTCTCTCATGTAAAGTGCTGAGTACAGTGTTGGCAGTGGTGTAACTCCAATATTTGGCTACACCAGCAAAAAATGTTTTTAAAGGCCCCCCTCCTTATCTGCCCCACCTCTAACTCTCCCTCTAACCCTATCTCTCCCTCCTCTTGAACTCTCTCACTCTTCCTCCTCCTCTGTAACACACACACACACACATATATATATATATATTTTTAAATAGAACAGTTGGCACTCCTTAGGTGCTGATAGGCTGTAGGTGCTTGCCCCATATGGATAATATAGACATACGTTACTGTTACAAGGTCTGGTAAAGCAAGAGACAGCACTCAATTGTAGAAAACTTCACAAAGTGTATTGGTGAAAATAGTGGTACATCAAGAAACCCAACGTTTCGGTCCTCCAAAATGGGACCTTCCTCAGGGGGAAACCCTTGTTTGGCGCTAGACAGAGCGCATGACAGTTCATTCACTCCTGTATCAATGTTTCACCCTCAAATCCTCAAGAGCCAAATTCTGCAGAACATTTTTAAGCCAGTTACTTAATGCAAAAACATCTCCGCTCCTGCCTTCTAGTTCATTAATATTTATGAAGCGCTTTGCTTTCCAAACTCTGCAGAGTACTTTTATATTTTGTTTATATGACTTATATCCCAAGTGACCCAATGTCAACGGTGTGATATACAGAATATGCAGACTAGCGTTCCATAAAGTCTTACACAGTTGCCAGCAGAATACCCAATATGATTATATGATTTTAATCCATGGCTGGATCACATCACTCAGCTGAGTTAAAGGAGCAATCATTCCTAGGATCAAAGTTGACTAATGACAATTACATGTTTAAGGGATTATATCTGGGGTCTTTACCCCCCCCCCAAATCTGACACCTATTAGTATTTTTGAATATTAGTTCAAGTCAGTTTGCAAACATGGTGATCCGAGACTTTGGGAGGAGTTTGATTTCCTCTGGTTCCTCCCTTTTGTGTGATGTCACTGTGTGATGTCACTGTGTGATGTCACTGTGTGATGTCACTGTGTGATGTCACTGTGTGATGTCACTGTGTGATGTCAGTGTGTGTTCAGCAAGTGCTTCTACAGTCAGAGTCCCCTCTAACCTCCGTCCCTTATCTTTTAAATTTGAGTCCAACCAATTGGCCCCAAAATCAGAAGGCCCACACATACCATACACCAGCTTTCCTGGGGCCCCGGCAGGGCCGCAGACAGCTTTTCTGGGGCCCACAACTAGAGTCTCCATCTGGGCAACCCCTTGTCGATGAACCTGGGAGTCCCCTCTTTCTCTTGCTTTTCTCCCCCTCACCCACCCCCTCATTTTTTCTACCAATCTATGTCACTCTGCCCCTCTCTCACTCCCCTCCCTCTCTCACTCACCCCATCTCAGTCACTCAACCCTTATTCATCCCATCACTCACTCACCCCTTCTTTCTCTAATTCAGCCCTTGTCTCTCAGCCCTAACTCACCCCCTCACTCACTCAGCCCTTCTCTCTCATTCTGCCTCTCTCTCCCAATATCTGTCACTTTGACCCTCTCTCACTCCCCTCCCTCTCTCCCTCAGCCCCATCTCACTCACTCAGGCCTATCACTCACTCAGCCCTCTCTCATGCACTGAGCCAAGACAGACCACGGGGGAAGGCACTTACGGGGCTCATACCCAGCAATGGTTTCCCTGGCTGGCCGAATATCTCCAAGAGAGACAGGCACCTCAGTGTCTGGGAAGGACAAAGACTCCACTCTTCAAGCCAACGTCTCCCAGACTTGAGTCCCGCCCATTCCCACTCTTACACTGTCCCCATATCTTCCAGACCTGAGTCCCACCCATCCCCACTCTCACACTCTCCCCATGTCTCCCAGACCTTAGTCCCACCCATCCCCTCTCGCACTGTACCCACATCTCCCAGACCTGAGTCCTGCCCATCCCCACTCTCACACTGTCCCCACATCTCCCAGACGTGAGTCCCGCTCTCCTCACTCTCACACTGTGTCCATGTCTCCCAGACCTGAGTCCCGCCCATCTCCACTCACACCGTCCCCACGTCTCCCAGACCTGAGTCCCATCCATCCCACTGTTATACTGTCCCCATGTCCCCCAGACCTTAGTCCCGCCCATCCCCACTCTCACACTCTCCCCAACCTGAGTTCCATCCTTCTCCACTCTCACACTGTCCCCACATCTCCCAGACCTGAGTCCCGCCCATCTCCACTCACACTGTCCCACATCTCCCAGACCTGAGTTCCATCCTTCCCCACTCTCACACTGTCCCCACATCTCCCAGACCTGAGTCCCGCCCATCCCCACTCTCACACTGTCCCCAAATATCCCAGACCTGAGGCCCACCCTTCTCCACTCTCACATTCTACCCACATCTCCCAGATCTGAGTCGCACCCATCCCCAACCTCACACCATCCCCACATATCCCAGAACTGAGTTGCGCCCTTCCCCACTCTCACACTGTCACCACGTCTCCCAGACTTGAGTCCCTATTAGAGAGGGTTGGGGTTCCTTACAATGCATCTGATCTCAGACGCGCTATTAGAGAGGGTCAGGGTTCCTTACAATGCATCTGATCTCAGACGCGCTATTAGAGTGGGTCAGGGTTCCTTACAATGCATCTGATCTCAGACGCGCTATTAGAAAGGGTTGGGGTTCCTTACAATGCATCTGATCTCAGACGCGCTATTAGAGTGGGTCAGGGTTCCTTACAATGCATCTGATCTCAGACGCGCTATTAGAGAGGGTCGGGGTTCCTTACAATGCATCTGATCTCAGACGCGCTATTAGAGTGGGTCAGGGTTCCTTACAATGCATCTGATCTCAGACGCGCTATTAGAGAGGGTTGAGGTTCCTTACATAGGGATCTTTAACCAAAAAAAAGGTTGGAAACTACTGCATAAATCTTGGGTGCAAACATAAACCCTTTTTCCTATGAATGTAAAGGCCATTTTACAGTCTTCTGCCATAAGACACCTTCTGGAGCTGGAAGACATCTTACAGACGATTGGCTGGGCTGTAAGATGTTTTGGAGCGCCAGAAGGTTCTCTATACAAGAACCCTGCTTAATAAATATTGCCTAAGTGGTAGGGTTCAGCGGGTCCATCAGAGCAAGGGGCAGCCGATCCGGAAGTTGGGCTCGACTTCTTCTAGTCGGTCAGACCCAACGTCTGGGATCGGCCGGTCGGTCCCGCTCTGCCGCTGGGCCCTGACGATTGAACCCGGTATCACGTCGTAGTGAGATATCCTGACATTGAATCCTATGGAATCAATTAGATTGTAAGCTCCTCGGAGCAGGGACTCCTCTTCCGAAATTTTACTTTTATGTCTGAAGCACTTCTTCCCATGATCTGTTATTTGTATTATTTGTTGTTTATATCAGGGGGGCACAAACTTTTTTCCCTGCACCCCCCTGCCGGCGGTCACCTCACCCCCGCACCCCCTGTCACCCCCACTTACCTCGGCTCCGGCGTCATGACGTCACGTTGCCATAGCAACGTGATGTCACAAGGCCTGACAATGGGGCCAAGTAGAGGATGAAACAGCATGGAGCGGAGGGGTGTGTGTGCCTCGAGTGTGTATGTGTGTCGAGCGCGTCACACCTTTCCCCATTGTGTCCAGTATTTTTGGAAAAGCCGCCTGCCCGCCCTCCACACAGAAGACGGGGAAGGGGCTCAATTTGTGCTTCCAAAATACTTGGCATCTCTGGCTCCCCAGATAGAGTGTGTTTCAGAAGTCTAACTATAAAGCATATTAGGACGTACTGTATCTTGTATTAAATGTGCTCGATAAATGCCTTATTATATTTATTTGTTTTGGTCATTTCCAGCTGAGTTAGGAATAGAGAAATCAACATTTACTTTATGTCCAATACATTATTTTATTTTATTTGAAATAACTTTCCATTATAAATTGTTCCGCAAGAATACGGAAAATTGCGATTGGAAATAAAAAAACGACATTTATATTGGAAACATGAAGCTATAACATTTCATTAGCAGTGCTACTTATTAATAATGGTTTATAGTACTATTAAACGGTGTGTAAACACAGCCTTGAAAATAAATAAGTCAAATGTTTTGCTGGTTTTTATCTTATTGCATTTTTGTTAATACTGTAGATCACAAAAACAACCCCAGTATGGAAATTGAAAACTTATTATTTTTCCTATACACTGAAATAAACACATACTGTAAAGCAATAATTATTTCCAATGTGCTACATTACAAGTAAGCAATATAAATCACAAACTCTTTCCAGAATATGTTTTCATTTTGATGTAGAAAAGTGAGTTTATGTGTAAAATATTCACCATGTTCGTTCATTCTATTTTTTTTATGAAACTGAAAGGCAGCCATTTAGTGAACCCTGGATCTATGCTGATCAATTACGGGTGTACTAATCGATCGACAGCTTAGGAAATTAGTTTTCAATAAAGGTAATCAAAGGCTGCATATAATTAAAACAGAAAAAAATATTTTTTTACAGGGCCACACGGACTGCCTCTTTTAAAGAATATTTTTCAGGAAAGAAGGTGTCTTTAGATAAAATATACTGAAAGCGAAACAAAAGGAAATGCCTCTGTGCCTGGTGCATTACTGGCTCCATGTATGCACGCCCTTTCTCTAGTACACACTTCAATGAACTGCAGGTTATCACATGGTATACGTTCTGTGTCCCAATCCCGCAAGATAGAAGTGACCGAGTATTTTAGTGGTTTATTTTCTTCCACACTCTTTGATGTGTCTCTAAATACCCATAATTAATCAAAACCGCCACTAAGACCTTCTCAACCTAGCAACACATACCTTATTGTAACTCAGTGACACGCATTTCCAGCTGGTCTTTTGTCACAGGGTATTACTGGATGGTAGTGAATGAACTAAAATCACTCAGCAAATGTAGTTGATTGGAAAACAATATAAAGAATATAAAATGTTCTCAAGGTTCCTGTACAATGTACATTATCTGTTTTTTTAAATTAGGTAGCCATTATTTTCACTCCCTGTCTGTATTGCGAGAACGTTTGTGTCTGACATTCTAACGCCAAAGGTAACGCGTTTGTGAAACACAATTTCTACACCTCAGGTCATTAAGTAAAGTCGGGGGAAGCCGTTGGAGACCTGGTGGGTGTTCTGATGCTAAGAAACTAGAACATAAAGATGGACAGAAGCAGAATTTGATGGATCCCACATGGGTTTCACTTATAGTAGCTTCTCCCCACATCACACGCAGGGATTTCACAAAGTTGGGTGAAAATAATACAGTTATGGTAAAATACTGAATGACTGAAATGCCTCAGTATCAATTAACTGTATCATACACACCGTGCAGCATTCAGAGTTTGTTTGTACGTATAATTATCACCGCCTGTGCTGTTAATATAAGCGTTAGCTCAATCAATGTTATTTTTCAACACCGATTTTCTACATCCCAATCTCTCTCAACCAAATATGCAGTTATACTGCAGCAAACAATGCACGTCAAGATTATCCATGGTGATAAAAAAAATACGTGTTATTATGCTCTAAAATGAAAAAATATATATGTTTTACTGGCTTCATCATTAGTTTAAGCAGAATAACCACATTAGTCTGCTGGAAATACATTACGGGATATTTACAGTACAAGTCGGAAGGAATTTAATGGTAATAAATAATAATAAAGAACAGTGCTCTGAGCCGTTTTAGGTATCAGAAACACTAATCCATATTTGGAGATGAGTTATGGAAATAATCAATAAAGACATTCCATTTCTATTACACTATAAACTTGATCTATGATCTGTGTAGCTGAAACTAAATTGTACCAACACAGAACAACACAGCCGGGAGTCTATATCTGCCGGGCGAGGGGTGCGTTTTCATATTGTTCAAATTGTGTGACGCAAAAACAGACTTTTGTGTCTTTTCAAATGGTTTGTCCCACACGTTGTTAGTATATTGAGGACGCCTTCTACTCCTGAGATGCTGAGCACTGAAAAACAGGCTCTCAAGATGGATTCAAATGACAAAGCACTTGCTAAGCGCGAAACGCGTCAGCGTTACCTGTTGCCCACCCATCCCTGATGTCACCTATAATAAAATGTTTTTAATTTGCTTGATGTGCTGAGCTCCATTTTTCCTGTTCCGGTTGATGTGCATGGCTGACCCTACCCTGGGATTCACACTAACTGCTATTTTCATTGCGGGAAGCATGCCAAAAAGGAGTCAAGAATTTCTCATACACTGTGAGTACTAATCAATACCAAGGTTGTTTCACCTATCACCTGGGATTTCTTATCCACATTGTGACTTGCTGCATACACTCTAAGTGGTTACTCCGTGTACTGTAAGTGGGGTGAGGAACAGGTCAGACTGGTCTAACCAGCTACATCTGTCCCTATTATCCATAAACCCCAATCTTATTTTTCCACTAAACTTTGAGTGAGATTATTATCACATACTACTATTAAAACAGATGGACTGAACGTTTCTGAACACCATGAATATATATTTCTATTTCTTGGACTCATATGGGACTTTGCATATATATATATATATATATATATATATATATATATATATATATATATATATATATATATATATATATATATATATATATATTGAAAGGCAGGGTGCAGACCTGTCTAAGACATGTGAATGTGCTCACAAGTGATATTCTTTATTGGCTATATGCTAACGGTGGAGGTTTTCTGTCGCCTTTTTCACCCACCATAACTTAAAATGTATGGTATGGTATATATATATATATATATATATATATATATATATATATATATATATATATATATATATTCATGTAGAGGTATCAGTACCGTGTTAGCCGAGCTTCAATAATCAAAAAATAAATAGATGATACCGTTCTGTGGCTAACGAAATGCTTTTATTTGTGCGAGCTTTCGAGATACACTGATCTCTTCTTCCGGCGATGTTACAATCTATATATATAAAAACAAAAGAGAAAGCGCGCAGCCCATAGCGTAAAAAGCATAAATATTTAATAAAAAGTTTGAGGAGAGGGAAACAAGCTCACTCACTCCTGAGATGCTGAGTGAAAAATCATATAAATGATCAAGGACAAATATAATCTAGTAATATGTTTAAGATTCAGTCAGTTTGTGGATTTGGAAAATAAAACATTTCCACATATAAAACATCCGTAGAAACCGTCTCCAATGTAACAATAACCTGCACATGTAGCCTGCTCCCTGCTCCCTGCTCCCTGTTCCCTGCTCCCTGCTCCCTGCTCCCTGCTCCCTGCTCCCTGCTCCCTGCTCACTGCTCACTGCTCCCTGCTCACTGCTCCCTGCAGCACATTATGCTGGGATATGTGGTAATATATATTGGACCAGCACTGCCATTGAATCCTATGGAAATGGGGCGAGAGTCTATTCTGGTGCAAAACAGTATATATATCCTGCATAACGTCTTCTCATGCCCACTTGCAAGACTTTCCTGGACCGTAGCTGACCTTTGGGGGTCACCCATCAGGTTCTGCCTGGGCCTTCACATATGTATGAGGAAATGGATCAGGAAGCTTATGTCACTTCCCTATGTGATATCCTCGCAGTTCCCTCTTGCACCATGACGACATCTTTCACCAAAAAGCCAAAGAGGAAAGTGGATCCCAGATGCTGCCAGGCAGATAATGAGCGGTCATGTAACCTTAGTTATGAGGAATAATCAAAGTTTGCCTCAAAATAATAGCTGGTTTGTGCCGGGACCAAAGATAAACCCTACAGTGGCGCACACCTCACAAATGGAACGATATGAAATAAAAAGTAACTTGTAATAGTGATGGATAAAAAACTGGAGACATATTTAAAGTGCTCTATTTATAGGAGAAAGGCAGACACATACAGCACATAGACAATGTGTATCAAGAAACCATAACGTGAGTCAACATACAGTGAGATTAAAAGGAAAAGGATGAAATCAGAGCTACCCCTGAAGTATTGTTTGTCCTTAAAGTGCGATTCAAATGTATCGCTATACACTTCAAGCAAGAAACTGAGAATGATCGCATCCAGCTCTGTCCGAGTATTATCCACGTGAGTAGTGCGGTATAGCAGCCTTTGAACTCTCTGTTACACTTATTTAGTAAGTTATTGTTGTATTAGCACAAAGTTATAGTGTACAGAGGAGAGGACGTATTGGGGAATGGGATAGACATATGAAATGGAGGACACTTAGGAGACAGTTCCTCATAATGTGCTGACTGGAGGAGAGATATCTAGGATAATAATATTAATAAGTAGTATCACATCGAGGTTCAAAAGTATTGATCACTAGTATCCCTTAGGTTTTAGGCTTAAGTATCACGTATAAGCGAAATAATACATTATTTAAAATAGATGGTGTATAATTAAATAACACGCCTCAGACCCCAAATTGCGGGCTGATCTCTCTCTGCCTCGACGCTGCTCGTCATGGCGTCTGATGTCACACGTCACGTCTTAGACCCCACATATGTTTCACAGAATTTGTCAGGGTCTGTATTCATAGAGCCATTCTTTTGATTGTACATCTATCCATTGATGAAGATGCTTGTGTGGCATCCGAAACGTCGGCTTTTGAATACAGCATGAGTGTTTGAAACCTCAGTCACAGCAGCCTCAACACTATCTTTAACCGCCACTGTACTATGCTGCAGAATTTATAGGCACCTTATATAAAATATATTACGAAATTAATACCATGCTACAGTATGTATGTTTGAAGGAATATAATGAAAGTATACAGTACATATTCAGTAGGATTACTTTCCTAATTATTTTGGACTAAACATGTTGTGCTTATATTAGAGAAAATGTTTCATAGTTAAGAGAGAAATGTGGCTTCTACCTATTCAGTAATAAGGTTGTAATTTGTTAAAAAAAACAAATACTTTTTCAACATGTCTTTCAAACTTGAAGACTTACTTATGCGGTTATTGTGCCGGTGCAATAATGAATAAATAGAACACTGCATTATTCTGTACTATTATTGCATTTTGTACAACTGTACATTTCAGTTTTTATTGTTGCAATTGAAACTTAAATGTCACTAGTCAATACAGAGAATAGCCCTCTCCTTACCAAAAGTCTGGCAGCACCAGAGCATCACCAGGCTGCAGGTAATCTCTTGGATGGTGAGACCATGTGATCGCTTGGATGGTCAGACCATGTAATCGCTTGGACGGTCAGACCATGTGATCGCTTGGACGGTGAGACCATGTAATTGCTTGGACGGGTCAGACCATGTGACCGATTGGACGGTCAGACCATGTGATTGCTTGGATGGCGAGACCATGTCATCGCTTGGATGGTGAGACCATGTGATTTCATGGACGGTGAGACCATGTGATCTCTTGGTATTAGGATCCCTCAACATGGCCGCCAAGGCAGGAAGTCAGCCTCATTCTGGATCGACTAGGATCTCCCAACATGGCCACCGAGGCAGGAAGTCTGCCTCTACCAACATGGCTGCCTAGGCAGGAAGTTAGCCTCATTCTGGACTTACTGCTTGCACCTGCTAGCTCCCTTTATAAGGCTTCATTCCCCTCTCTTCCTTGCCTGTGCAAGGGTCTGCTAACTTTGTTCCCCGTTGGAAGCCGTGTCTTACCTGTCTTGTTCTTGCCTATCGTTGATGACCTCGAAACTGTGACCCCCTGCTACTCTGCCTTCTCCAGCCCTGACCCCAGAACAGTGACCACGTTTATCCTGCCATCCCCTGCCCTGACCTCGGACTCAGACCTTACTACTCTACTCTTCAGGAATTGGCATCCCAGGTACGGGTTGGTCTCTACTCTCCACCTCTGCCTAGCGGGTCTGTCCCCTGGACAGTACACAGCGACGTACGCGACCATAACACTTGGATGGTGAGACTATGTGCTCTCTTGAAAATTAGTACATTTCCTGAAGATCATAAAGGACGTCGGCTATAACAATAAGCTCACAATATCAGCTTGACCAGAGTCGCAATAAAAAAGGTATCACAAGTGAAGGATTCATTTCCTATTGCACAGCTTTCCTATTAAACTGACACGTTGGCCCTTGTTCAACATCCTGTGGAGTTGTCTTTCTGCACAGGGATGATGCTTTACATCATATTGAATAAGGACATTAATAGGTTATTTATCAAAGTCTCAAAAAAAAGGAACTTGGGGAAATGTCAGCTCCACGGCTGAGAAAACTTTGAAAATTATATTCTATTTTTCTTATACAGTGTTGCTTTTTCCACTGAAGAAGCATTGATATATATAACCCTCTCTGGATCACTTCACGCATTCATTTTTTAAAGTCCAATGTACTGTATCAAGATACTTTTCCATGATTTCTCCCGGATTTACCTAGGATGTGATTGTGATAAATTATTTCGAGCAATTAAAGAAGTCAGAAGAGAAATTGCTTGATGCAAATATTCCTTTCAACTGCCTGCATTTCATGTTTTCCATTAATAAAAGGTTATTGCATTTGCAGTAAACGGTGTTATATTTGTATTTAATAATGCGCTATTTCACAGAACACAAATTTATAAACTTTTACTGAGCTACAGGGTATCACATTTATCTCTCTTTGGCCTGGATATAGCAAACAAAAGGTGTTATTTTGATGGTACAATACGTTAACATTGCACCGGAGGGGCCTAACCACCCTCCCCAGGACAACTACCCCCATCAACCAAACCAAAGCTTTTGTCTAACATTAGATAGAGTTTTTTCCTTTGTTTCCAGATTGCCGCCATCTCACACCTGGTGGCTGTGGCAATTTGGCAGACAGAGGAGAGCAGGAGCCCCACACCTCCACCCCTGCCATCAGGGCGAGGAGTGTGTGAGACAGAGAGGCCACCATAAGAGAGGGCAGCTTCCAGAGCAGAGTCAGACTGAGTGAGCCAGATCTCAGTTATAGCAAATAGGAGCAGAGAGTGAGAGAAAAATAAGTCATGTACAGAGAGGAACTTAAACACAAATACAAATACAAAATACTAAATGGCGCTCAAAACACTCTATCTAAGTGCAACAGTGCAGTAACAATGCTAATATACAGTGAAATAACACAAAATACTCGTGCACAAAAATATGAAAAAAAGGACACTCAAACCCTTCACGGACTAGTTCCCACGTCCACACTCAAAGCAAAAACGAAATATCAGGGGAGCGTCAGTATCTGAAATAAAATAAATAAACTACCATAGTGCATAACGTTACAATAAAACATTGAGCAGGTAGAACTCCATAGGAATATGCTAGATTATGGATGATAAATCAAACATCAGTCATAAACCAGGAGGTTGGGAGAAAAAAGACCCAGTAGAGAGACACACAGCCAAGATGTTAAAATGCCAAAAAACACTTTATCCGACAATGATAAAAAATCAAGGCTTACAGGATACCAGATGGTATAAGGCGTTGGTTTTAGAGTGATCTTGATGCCGAGTCGCGACCTCGGGAAACCCCTCACACAACCGCCTCATTCACTGGCTCCGTCCTTGCTGCTAGTCCACGCCGACACGTCACTTCCGGTTTGCACGCTGGTAGCTGGCATCACCGGAGCTGCTGCTGCAGACTGTAGCTTGTCTCCCTCTAGGATCTCACGCTGAGGGTTACGCTCAGCGTGAGATCCTAGAGGGAGACAAGCTACAGTCTGCAGCAGCAGCTCCGGTGACGCCAGCTACCAGCGTGCAAACCGGAAGTGACGTGTCGGCGTGGACTAGCAGCAAGGACGGAGCCAGTGAATGAGGCGGTTGTGTGAGGGGGTTTCCCGAGGTCGCGACTCGGCATCAAGATCACTCTAAAACCAACGCCTTATACCATCTGGTATCCTGTAAGCCTTGATTTTTTATCATTGTCGGATAAAGTGTTTTTTGGCATTTTAACATCTTGGCTGTGTGTCTCTCTACTGGGTCTTTTTTCTCCCAACCTCCTGGTTTATGACTGATGTTTGATTTATCATCCATAATCTAGCATATTCCTATGGAGTTCTACCTGCTCAATGTTTTATTGTAACGTTATGCACTATGGTAGTTTATTTATTTTATTTCAGATACTGACGCTCCCCTGATATTTCGTTTTTACAGAGAGGAACTTGTTAGAAAGGGAGCGAGCATTCCAAAGGGCCCAGGAGGGAGGGTGGCAGGGGACGGGTATGAGGGGTTTACACCAGAGGGAGTGGAAGTTGTATGTGGGAGGCGAGGACGGATCTGACAGACCGAACTGAACTGGTGACGTCATCAATCGGAGACGGCGAGAGACGCATCCTCATAGACTCGCGCAAACACAGATGCGCGCAAACACAGATGCTCACAAACACAGATGCTCACAAACACAGACTCACACAAATACATACTCACACAAACACAGACTCACACAAACACAGACTCACACAAACACAGACTCACACAAATACATACTCACACAAACACAGACTCACACAAACACAGACTCACACAAACACAGACTCACACAAACACAGACTCACACAAACACAGACTCACACAAACACAGACTCACACAAACACAGACTCACACAAACACAGACTCCATACCATATGTATATAATCGCCACCACCTGTGCCCACGGGCTCCCTTGTGTACTGCACGGTTACATTACTGGCAATCGATATTTCCCTGAAAGAATGCGACATTGGAAAATGTAAAATACATTTTGCAACATTATTAATGCTTTGAGGCTGGGAAAATGTTCAGCAGAGAATCGAATTTGGAGGAAAAACTGCTGGAAATGTTGTGAACGCATTTGTGACAATTTGCCACATTTTTACTGCAAATTTCTGAAGCTATTACATTTTCTTACTTGATTAGATTTATGTTTTTTATTATCTTATGAGGAAATATACATTAAAATGTATACATTTTACCCAGATATGTTTGCATACAAAAAAGATAATGATATACAGTATACATCTTATCAACTATTACAATATGAGCCTATTTGTATTCATATAGCACCAACAATGCATGCAAAGCAGACATAATAATACAGCAGACACAAAGGAAATGAGTTCCCAGTACACAGGAGATGAAGAGATCGAATATTCACAGATATGTTGCATTTTATTGTTCCTTCTCTAAGCTGCGAGGGATTTTTGGGAATCCAGTAAACCAATGTAAGGGTTGTTTCGTTCCAGGTAAATTGAGATTGGTAATTTTTCTATTTATTGAACCTGGGGGACAATTGACCTGCTTGTGATAGATCTGAGCAGGTCAGCATTGGCTGCACCGAAAGTATTAATCTGCTCTAGTAACTGAGTAACTTAACGTACGGGCTCCTGAAGATAACATGAGAAGACTGGAAATCACTGTCCAAGATAGGTTCTCTCCTGATACTGGTGAATACACTGCCACAGGTGCCCAGTAAGAGCTGTCCCGGAACGTGGACAACTGCTGATATCCGAAGAAAGAAACTCGTGGCACTCCAGTGGGCTTCAAATAAAAATATATTTTATTGAACAAGGTTCGACGTTTTGGTCCACACAAAGGTTCTTTGTTCTCATCGAAACCATAATTTAAGAGCACTGGGGTGTCACCGCTTTCTTTCTTCTTAAAACTCACTGTAAGCCAAAGAGCCGTTTGCACAATGGCGGCACGACTGCAGTTCAAATTGACACCAGGCCAGAAAGGATTATGTTTAAGGGGAAATAAATAATCGATCAGATGGAATTGGAGAAGTGGAAAGAATGGTGTGAAGTGAGGAGCAGAACGTGACATTTAGTCATGGCCATTTTGGTGCTGGGCCACAGACAGACCCTCCTCTGCAGCCAATCCGCCACTGGACCCTCCGCTTCTAGGAGAACGTCAATTTTAGTGGTTAGGGGATTAGACTAAGGGCTTAGGGTAGAGGTTTTCGGGTAAGGGTTAATGTTAGGCACTTACCTTAGTGGCAAAGTGGCCGGGGTCGACAAGGTCCGATGCCGGGGTGACGTGGCGAAGAGCCAGCAGTCATTTGGTCAAGGTATACTGTATATACAGGGCACCCCCCTGCCCGTGGCGAGTTGAAATTACTAGCTGTCGAGTATGGAACAACAGAGGAGGTGGATGTTTAATAAGGATTTTAAAAAAAACCTCATTTGTATATTCACATCACAGACTGTGGTGGGCAGCAGCACCCCCAGATATGCCTGTATTATGAGTGCACTCACCCCTCAAAGGTTATACACACACGCCCGCCCACGCATACACGCACACACACACACACACACACATTTTGTATGTGATATTTGCAAAAGAAACAGAGGGCCAGTTATTCACACGTTATTTGTGATATGTGTCCAAACCAAACAGAATTCAGCTCCATCTAGTTTGCTGTGAAGCATCTAATCCAAATATAACATCTCCAGACCATGCTATAAACACGCACTGTGACTATCGGAGGTATTTGTTTAAACAGAGCTCATTCACTTAATACCCTGCGTGTGTTTGCTTTAATAGTGAATATAATGTCTTTATAAATCCTTACAAGAGAATAGCTATTTTTTCGGTGTGCCAACATGAGAACGCATATGCTATTTGTTTGATATAATATTGATTTTCTATTCTATTTATTGATATCACTACTGCTTTAAACTTAATGGTCAAGAAGGGGTCATTTAGTGGCAGTAATAAAAAAAATAAGTATTCAGGTAATAATACCTAGCCATACTGTATAAGACATTATCTAATTCATATAGGTCCATATTTACTACGCAGTGCTTTTCCATAAGAAATCTTTACGTAACCTTTAGGTCACTCCTTGAATTAGCAGTAACATTTTACTCAACCATTTCTTATCCCTTAATAGTTTCCCTTTCCCTCGTACTCCTTCCCAAATGTGTGTGCCTGGACAGATGAGGTATAGCCTTTTCTAAGCGATCAGTGTCATATATCTTTATACAATATATTGGGCAATAATCGGAATGGCTAGGTTATTGGTTTATTTATGCTCCTGTCCCTGAACAGATGGCACTATTATTCCCCACTCCCAAAATAAAATGCATTGTAAATATGAATGCAGTTAAGTGACGTTAAGTTGATAGACCTTTTATTTAGCTTTATGGTCCATAAGCTTCCTGTCTCAACAGAATTCTTTGTGTATGAGACTAGAACTGAAATAAACACGTCCATTTTAATACTGAGCCATACGCTTAGTCTACAACAGATGGTGCAGTACTCAGGACCCGGCTGTGTGCCATCCAGTGATTGGATCATTCTCAATGCCTTGAACCACCCACTCCATAAGAACAGCAATTATTTCATCTGGAAATTGCTCACAGTAAGAGTTGTAACATGCTGTCCGAATCATCCAAATATATTTGAATACATAGCGATATCCAAACTGCTGTTTGTATAAAATGCACATTGAAATGTTTAAGAAAGCATTATATCGGCAGCCAATGCTGCTTGCTTTTTCTTATTTATATTTTTGTATTTAGATTTTCATTTTATGCAGTCAGAACCGAAACGATTGTTCCTGACCATGTCTAATACACATTAGGGGCCCTTAAATTCTGGTTAATACTTTTTAAAAGGCCAACCCACAGGTGTCCTGGAATTGCAACATTCTTGAGGGCAAAGCAATCAATAATGGCAATGTCATAAGCAAGGTCACTGAAGATGTCCCTTCTATTGAACCCTGGCTTGGGATATTTTTTAAGATTCCCCAGAATATAACGTTTTCTGGAGATGTAATAATGAATCCAGTACAGTTATCCACCTAGATACTTTCCCAGTTCCAATAAACACATGTCCTTTTTATATCATGGCTTATCTTTGATTACAAACTTTACCAAGTGATGGGTTAGATTGGCTGCTTTGAAAAGTATCTAAGGAATCAAGATGATTTTTAATTAGAAACCCTTCCCATTTTTTTTTTAATTACATTTCAATCTATGGTTCTATTGATAAATAATATAATTAGTCAAAAACAGGATTACTCCCTTTCCTGTGAGATATGCAAGGTAAACATTTTGGAACGTGTGTGTTAAAAAAAGAAATCGTATGCTTGCTTATTAATCAGGGCGATGTCCCTGGTGGCTCTTGGGGGCTATATAGGTGTATATATATACCTATATATATAGGGGCTTTATAGGAAAGTTTTCCAGTTGCAAAATTGGAGCAAAGTCTGTGCCAGTCAGATTTGGAACCTTTTCATTGATCAATACAATGCATTTTTTATGCTCCAGTTGTTCATTCGTTTTGCAGTCGGGACATGAAACCCTTATTGGTCCATTTATCAAAGTCTAATAGCTGCAAAACGAGGGCAAATCGGGTGCAAAATATAACAATCACGAAAATTGAATTGGTTTCAATGGAAATCTGGCGCAGCTTGCATGGGCGCAGCTTGCATGGGCGCATCATGCATGGGCGCAGCATGCATGGGCACAGCTTGCATGGGCGCAGCTTGCATGAGCATTGCCTGCATGGGCGCAGCTTTCATGGGCGCAGATTACATGGGCGCAGCTTGCATGGGCGCAGCTTGCATGGACGCAGCTTGCATGGACGCAGCTTGCATGGGCGCAGCTTGCATGGGCGCAGCTTGCATGGGCGCAGCTTGCATGGGCGCAGCTTGCATGGGCGCAGCTTACATGGACGCAGCTTACATGGACGCAGCTTGCATTGGCGCAGCTTACATGGACGCAGCTTGCATGGGCGCAGCTTGCATGGGCGCAGCTTGCATGGGCGCAGCTTGCATAGAGACATAGAATTTGACAGCAGGTGAGAAGCTCTTGGCTGACCTCGTCTTCCCGTCTTTTAGACCATATTTGCTGATATTTAGTGGGCGGTAAGATGCCTTATAGCTTAATAACACTCAGTAAATATGACCCTATGAGGCATATGCATCAAGTGCTGGCAATGGGTTATTGCACCTGTTCCAGTCCTTACTCCCATTGACGTGAATGTGAGTTAACGCTGAAACGGGTGCGATAACCTGTACCAGCCCTTGTAACCTTGGTCAAATCACTTTATCTCCCCGAGCCTCAGGCACCAAAAAACATAGATTGTAAGCTCTACGGGGCAGGGACTGTGTCTGCAAAATATCTCTGTAAAGCGCTACGTAAAACTAGCGGTGCTATACAAGAACAAACAATTATTATGATTAATTATGCATGTGCACCTTAGTGCTATTCACTGGGAATGCAAAGACTTAAGGGAGTGCCAAGGCACCGGGTGTCTGTCTGCAAAACCAGTTACAAATAACCAGTTACAAAGTTATCAAGGGAACAAGCTTATTGCTTTCAATACAGCCTTTTTCTTTTTTTTTTTTTTTTTTTTTACTTAAATTTTTATTAAACATTTTTTTTCATACAAAAGAAAAATTAACAAAACATATAACATATAAAAGGGGGGATAGGGGAGGGGGGGGAAGGGATAGCATTTGTAAAAATATAGCATTGTACACAACAATTTAACTGTCACATATATCACTCTGTTCCAAGTATTCTAATCTATGTATGGGGATATACCTGCATGGCGAAACCAAGGAGCCCAAATCTCAGAGAATTGTGAGGTCGAGCCATTCAGATAGGCTGAGAGTTTTTCCATATAAACTATATGCCAAATTTTATTGTTTATTTGGTTTAAGGATGGGGGGGCAGGTTGTTTCCAATTTTTGGCAATTGTACACCGTGTAGCATTTAACATTTGGGTTTGTACTCTAGCTTTTTTTCGGGGAATATTGGCTATTGGCTTGCCTAACAATATATATACTGGGTCATGTGGGACAGTGATATCTAGGATCTTGTGTATTAAGGTGAACACTTCTGTCCAAGTTTGTTGGATTTTGGGACATGACCAGAATATATGCAGAATATCCCCAACTTCGCCACAACCACGCCAGCATAGTGGGGAGACCCCTGGGAGAAAAGAGTGCAGTCTGGCAGGAGTCATGTACCATCTGTATATTAACTTGTAAATATTCTCTTTTATTACAACGCACGATGAATTTTTGGAGGCAGCTTCCCAGATGTCTTTCCAAATATCGAGATCTATACAGACATTAAGATCTTTTTCCCAGGATACCATATAGTTATCGGGGGTTTGGTTGCTCTTGATAGAGGATAAACTTTGATATACTCTGGAGGTAATGCCCTTCATATGGGGCTGGTGTAGACACCAGTCTTCAAATAAAGTCAAAGCCTGGGGTTGACCTGATTTGTAGACTGATTGGATATAATGCCTAACCTGGAGAAATCTGAAAAAGTCGGCCGTGGGGATGTCATAATTCGTTTGTAAAGAAGCGAATGGGGGGACTTTCCCTTGAGTGAGAATATCCTTGACTCTCGTGAGTCCTTTTTGAACCCAGGTATGGGAGAGTGGGTTTTCTGTGTAAAAAGGAAGGGAGGGGTCCGAGAATAGGGGTTGCATGAGGGAAGGGGAACCAGTTAGTTGAAACTTGGATTTGAGGGAGTCCCAAAGATTACAGGCAAAGGATATCACCGGGTTCTTGAGACTCTCGGGTGGTCTAGACTTTTTGTTGAGCCAGAGAAGATTTTTTATTTTGCATGGGGAACAGATCAAATCCTCTATCTCGACCCACCTCCTTTCGGTTGTGTTTGAATGCCAGCTAACAAGTTGCCCTAATTGAGCTGCTCTATAGTAGTTTTGTAAGTTCGGAAGAGCTAAGCCTCCTTCTAATTTGGACTTATAAAGAATATCTTTGCGGACTCTAGGTCGCCTGTTTTGCCAGACAAATTTCAAAATTTTCTTCTGAATATTGTTTAGATCTTTCTGACAGATTTTAACCGGGAGGGTTTGGAAGAGGTAGAGGAGTCGAGGTAAAATGTTCATTTTAATAGTGGTTATTCTCCCAAACCAGGATATTATATATGGGTTCCAATTGGCTAAGTCCTTGACTATCTGCTCAAAAAAGGGTTTAAAATTTGCGTTGTATAGGGTCGAATAATGTTTTGTTAGTTGCACCCCTAGATATTTAATATGGTTCGCATTCCATTTAAAGTCAAAATTTAGTTGGAGTAATTTTACTAATTCTTTAGGGAGGTTTAAACTAAGGGCCATGGATTTGGAATGATTAATTTTATAACCTGAAAGTGAGCCGAATTCTGATAATACATGGAAAAGGTTAGGGAGGGATGTGAGGGGTTTTGAAAGTGTCAATAGAATATCGTCCGCAAAAAGAGCTATTTTGAATTCTTCCTGGCCAACAGAAATACCCGCAATATTGGGGTTCACAGCCTTTTTCTTTATTACATTTAGCTCTATGTTAGGCTCTGGCTTTGCAGTATGAAAGCCACAGTGATAATAATTGATAACGTGATAACGATGATGCCACTTGCTTTTGAGAAAGGATCTTGAGGCCGAAACGTCAACCACTGGCTTTCATTAAATCGCTTTTTTAGCAGAAATCCGTAGCGCTTAGGTACTTCCTTTCGTACATGAAACTGGGGGTACCACTCAGAGATTCCTGAACCAGGAGCACCGGTATTTGTATCAAGCTTTGCATTTATTTTGGGGTGTGCAGTTATCCTCCAAAACGGAAGGCTCTGGCTTTGCAGCCAGGAGAGTTTGATACATAGAACCATCCTCCATGTAGTAACATAGTTATAATCATGCTAACCCATACCAGTTCTGAAACAGTTCTGCTGTTCAGAAATATACAGTAACAACCTTCTTTGCGGTTATAGAGGTCAAGATTTTCAATCTTTTAAAATCACAAAATTAGAACAGTGGAATAATTGTCACACGTTGCTGCCACCATTCAAACATCTAGTGCTTTCTGAAACGAATCATTTTGCAATCATTGTGTCTTTGTCCTTAGGTCTCAAACTGTTTTACAGAGGCAATAAAATAATTGCTAAAGTGATTATTATGAATTCATAATTGCTATCTGTTTCCCAGTGCTGGGAAGCATGTATGATTATCTTAGCAGCCACTGTGGCTGTCATTCAGTCTTCACATATTTTCATAGTCCCAAAGGAATCTGTGTGTAACTGCTATTAGTGACTTACTACTTTTACAAGTTTGTGGATTTTGTGTGCCATTCACATTTTCCATTCTTTTACCTTTACAACCAGTAATCCAAGAATAAACATGCAATATCCCAGGAAAATTATAGCCAGGAAACTTGCCTCCCTTAAACATACCAATTAGTGCTTTGGTCAAATTTAGAGATGGCTGCCATGGCCTGTGTACTGAAACAGGATTAGGTTTTTCTCCACTCTCTGGTTGCCAGCTCACTTGCCCTGAAACTAGTAGTGCATTTCTCCCTCTTATGTGATTCCTGCCACTGTTCAGTGTAACAGTGTGTGACGGGAGCTTTGTGACAGGCTATTAATAATACACACCAAAATATATATATATAACTGGGTTGAACTGGGACGAGACTTAGATATGATAAAATATAATTTATTCCTTGATAAAGGTGAACACACGAGATATACAAATAACAGCCAAAATATAGACACTTACTTAAAGATTATGGGCCTCATGCAGTAAGCGACGATTATGTGAAATCGGCAAGCTTATCGATTAGTCATGTTATTGGCGTTTTTCCCTCTCCGTATGCAGTAAGTGCCGAATACATTCAAAATCAACCAGAAAACAAATCCGCCCACTCTCACGATGATGAGCCGATCACACACAGGTGTATCGGCGTGCGTGGCGGGGTGCTGTTAGGTTGCACAATCACAAATCTTGCTGAATCAGGCGAAACAAGCATGTTTTTGATTGCGCGCCATATTTAAAGGCAACGTGTACTGCTAATCATTCTCTGTGTTGTTGGGAGTGAGAGAGAGAGAGACGCACAGAGCTGGACGATTGAAGATTTGCATATTGACTGAGAGACTTGTTGTGTATTGGGTGAGCTTTGTCCTTTGTTGTTTTGTTTACATCTTTGTCTTGTTTTATATGTGGAAGTGGGTCGTGTGATTGCCTGTACATTTCTTGTCTGTTTTTTGTGAGTGCTGGAAGTATGCCCGCAAAGCGTGGGAAGAGTGATGCTGGTGGGAGTGGGAGTGCTACTCGTGCGAGTACGCGTCGGAGTGAACGTTCTGTTCAGGGGAGTGATGTTGCTGGTGCACCGAGTGGTGTTGCTGGGAGTGGGAGTGCTGGTGCTGGGAGTGGGAGTGCTGGTGCTGGGAGTGGGAGTGCTGGTGCTGCGAGTGGTGTTGCTGGGAGTGGGAGTGCTGTTGTTGGGAGTGGGAGTGCTGTTGCTGTGAGTGGGAGTGCTGGTGCTGGGAGTGCTGGTGCTAGGAGTGTGAGTGCTGGTGCTAGGAGTGTGAGTGCTGGTGCTAGGAGTGGGAGTGCTGGTGCTGGGAGTGCTGCTGGTGGCGCAGTTGCTGATGGGGTGTCTGGTGGTGGCGTGCTTGCTGGTGGCCAGCTTTTGGAGGCTCTTCCATTGGAAGAAGGAGAGTCCAGTCAGCACCAGCCAAGCTCTGACCCTAAACCTGCTCGGAAGAAACGTGTGGAGAAGCCACGTAATCCTCGCTTCAATGACCAGGAAAATAGGGCTCTTGTCACTGGCATTCTGGAGCACTATGACAGTCTCTATGGACATTTAGTAGGTAAGTGTACCTTTACATTTATTATTCAAATACATGTGATCCTAGGTCATCTGAGTTTTGTTCATATGCAAATATGGGTACACAATATCTTTCTATGTTCATTAGTGTGGAAACACAGCTTTTTATCATGCCTTACAAGGACAAATAAACACAGGCGGTCAATTTGCCAGAACTGCATACAATATGAATGCAACCTTGCTTACATGTATAGGTTTAGTAGTGAATGCTCATGTGCTGCACATATTACACATAAAACAGCATGTTTGCTATCTCTTGGAACAGCTAGCAGTGTAGGAAACTGGTGCTTATATTATTATTAATTTACCTCATATCTTTTATATGTTTTTCAAGGGCGGACAAGTGCAGCAAGCAAAAAAGAAATGTGGGACACAATAGTCATTGGTGTCAATGCCTGTGGGAATAGTGTCAGGGACAAGTATCATTGTCGGAAAAGATTTGATGATATTAGGTCCAAATTGAAAAAGAAAATACAAGACCAACGCGTGCATGCTACTGGCACTGGAGGTGGGCCCACACCACAACGTCTCATATTGACTCCATTGGAGGAGCTGCTTCGGCCAAAATTACTTACCGTCGTCGTGGAAGGCTTGGCTGGTGACCGTGACATTGGAATTTATCCGTCACAATTTCCAGCAGGTGATAAATATTACTGTACTAGGCGTGTCGTTGCTTACAGTTATTTTGCATATTTACACTGCTTTTTATACTGTCTTCACAATATAAGCATACCTGCATCTATATATGTATATGTCTGATTCTGTATATATATATCTCAAAATAGACATATATGTAGTAGTCCTACTAAAAGCAGTAACTAATATAGCACGTGCCATTGCGTGCTCATTTACATGTGAATTCCCAAAATGCATAGCTGCAGTGGAAGCAATTGATGGTGGGCGAAGATGGGGAACAACAGGGTAGTACACGTGTAACACATGTTCATGAGAAATTATTAGTAGCTACAGGTACAGAACAGAAATATGTATCATATTATTGTGTATTTTATTGATTTTACTCCGACAAACATGACATTACTGCCTATTTTAAGCATGCATCAAAGAAATTGCATGTAACGGCCTACAAACATCACTGGCACTAACACATCTATAGTTGCTTATGAAAAGGTCCATTTTTGCTTTATGTCATATACAGACAGCATAATGAGGCACACGTATCATATGTTATGTCATTGTTTTCATAACTTAAACACTGCAGATGACTACTTAGCTCATCTACCATTGTGTTAAAGCAGCTGCAATTAATATCTCATCACAGCATACACTTCAACAGAGGGGGTGGGGTTCAGCACACACACTAATTACAGCCTCATTTCACGGTCAACTTAGTTCACACCATTTGCACCTGTTTCAAGTCATTGAAAGGTGTGGCTGATTAGGCTTTTTGGGGAAGGGAATACCTTTCTTACAACCTGAATAGCACAACTGAAGTTAATCACACTCATTTGAAAGCTTAACTCTAGCTACTAAATGCCCCAACAACTCATTACTTATCAAAGCGTACGTCACACATTAGTTCACTCATATCTATAGTTGAACTACTATCAAAGACACATTATCACACACTGCATGTGTTGTCTTGTTGAGTCACAGCCACATTCAGGTGTGCCACATCTTCGATTAATGTACCACACATATCCTCTACCAAAAACAACACTTTTTGCAATATGACCACCTTCATGATAACCATTGTGAATGGTCATCTCATGATAGTTATGTACATTATGATACTGATATCACTACACAACATATGATTTTTATGTACTCATTTAATCTATTTATCCTCACGCATTACTGCAGAAACATAGTATGTTGTATGTTAGGGAACTCAAAAATTCTAAGTACACAGGCATGTACAGTGTTATTAAAACTATTTATGTTCACTTTCACACACATTTTCGGTTAAGGAACTGATGTTGTTAGTTAATCATAAATACAGAACATACAATAAGTGTTTGTTCAATATTTACACATGTAAATGTAAAACTTATGTTATTGTTATATATAGTTGCCCCTGGAGGACATGTGTCACCTGAGATGGAACAAGTGTCTTCACCTGGGTCAGCCAGCTCAACACTACTAGAAGGTGAGTGTATCATTTGCTGGCCATATAATATGTGCTCTTCTATATGTTATGTTGTCATGTGCATTATTTGTTTTGCACATCTTCTTTAAATAGGATTACTTAGTGTCAGTGAAAATTAAGTGTAAGGCAACATGTATTGTGTTAGTGATGTTAATTATCATGTAGGACTTCTGAGTTTAGAGCAACTTTTCATTCATTCATATTTCATACTGAGTCCAAACATTATTCGTAAGTCAAGGTAGTTTTTAATGAGGTTATAAAACGTATGCTAACATGTTAGGTGTTACTTAGGACACAGTACAATTACATAGTAACACAGCATACATTAACATGCCATTTAATAATGTGTACATTTCTTTTTAGAACATCATGGTGATGAGGATGATGAGTATGATGAGGATGACGCCACAGAAGAGACTGAAATACAATCATGTGACCATGAAGAGGTGCCAATAGAAACTGTTGTACCGCCAAATCGTCCATCAACTTCCACATACGATGCAATTGTAGCTTCAGAGGGAAAAATAGTGGACGCAGAAAATCGTCGCCATTCAGACATGATGACAGTGCTGGAAAGGATGATTGGACTGCAGGAAGAAACAGTATCACAATTGGCACATCTCCACAGAGTCTTCATTGAAGTGCCTAAACAGTTGCAAAAAATCAACACCTCATTCGAAGCATTAGTTGTTCAGCAAACACAAGCTAATTACTGGAGAATGACTAATGTACCACAATTCAACACCTCCCAGCCAGGATCTGTTCATGCAGGTCAGTTTTCACCACATTCATCTGATATTCATTCACCAGGCCCAAATGTTACCGGTCAAGTAGCAGACATTGCTGTGCAGGTTCCTGATGACATCCTACCGCTGCCATCTGTACAAATTCAGCAGCAGACACCTACAAAGGAGGCGACAAAAACAAAACAAGACACACATGAAACAGACCAACCATCACTTGTGCAGTGTCTACCAACTTGCTCACATGTGTCACTGGGCACAAGCCCTGTCCGTGAACAGTCACTACCCAAAAGCCCTGTAGGTGAGTCGCTGCCCAAAAGCCCTGTAGGTGAATCGCTGCCCAAAAGCCCTGTAGGTGAGTCGCTGCCCAAAAGCCCTGTAGGTGAATCGCTGCCCAAAAGCCCTGTAGGTGAATCGCTGCCCAAAAGCCCTGTAGGTGAATCGCTGCCCAAAAGCCCTGTAGGTGAATCACTGCCCAAAAGCCCTGTAGGTGAGTCACTGGCCACAAGCCCTGTAGGTGAGTCACTGGCCACAAGCCCCGTAGGTGAACAGTCACTGGCCACAAGCCCTGCCCGTGAAGTGCCAGAGGCCACTCAAAGTGGCTCTGTTGTGCCTAAAGTTGGTGGCAAAAGAAAAAGGAAAATTCAAGAGACAACAAGCAGGCCTGTTACTCGCTCGCAAAAGGAACAAAAAAAATAAATGTTATAATTCAGAAAATATGTCTTTGGCCTTGTTTTGTTGACTTCAGATTATCTAATTACTATTGTATGTATGCTGAAGACTGTGTTGTTTCCAAACTTTCAACTATGTTCTTGTACACGTGAAGTTTTGGAAATGTTAACACTCATAATTAATTGTGTTATAAATATTTATGTTGTAATCGTCTGTTCAGTAATGGTCCACCAGGAGCCAGTTGCTAAGTTTAGAGAAGCTGCCATTGACTTTGCAGCAAAACATTGCATTTGGGTGTGTTAATTGATGTAAGAATTGCATATGCATATTAGTCACATGCAATTATTAAAACACCTAAGTAAGTGCAAACATCTTTCTTGTACGTGTACAGCAGGATTATGTGTAAATTATTACTTACCTTTGCCTTGCTTGGCCATTGTAATTTTGTCCTTTAATCAGTTGTGTGTTCGTTTCTATAACATCTCAGAATGTATAATAATATATATACACACACACACACACACACACACACACACTGAGTGAGTGTGAGTGTGAGTGTGAGAGTGTGTATATATATATATATATATGTATATATGTGTATATATATGTGTATATATGTGTATATATATATATATATATATATAGTACTATATAAACTGGTATACACAAACTAATACACTTCATGCTTCCTTGTGAAAGCACACTATTTTAATAATACAGGCCTAATGTTTGAGAAATATCCTAAGTATGAGACTCTAACAGTATTGTGCTTAAACAAATGTTTATTACTTCATTCAATCATGTTTCTCACCATTTAAATAGGTTTCATACAAGGTATACTTAATGCCATCAATGTTGTGTGTACTCCTGCAATATAAAAAAAAATAAAATATTATATATAAATATATATATATTTTTATAAGAGATATATTTATATATATATATATATATATATATATATATATATATATATATATATATATATACACACGTATTTAAACTCATGCAGACAGGGAGTTAACCAGACTTTCACATACACACAGAAATGTAAGCGGGGAAAAAACATTTCTTTTTGCAGGTGTGTTTTTACTGATATGCCTGGCTAAGAAATATTTTCACACACTGGTCTTTGTTAGTTTTCAAAAAAACACTATGTGAACGCATTCACAGTCTAGGGATGTTTTTCACAAACGAGATAAAAGAAGGAGAAATGTTTCTCCCACAGTCCCATATCACGAACCACAACTGTTAACCCAATTAGACAAACAAATCCAATTGGCGTTTGAAATAAGGAGTCAAAGTAGTTACTTTTGTTGACCTTGACAAGGAAAAACAGGAGTTTGTTAGCCATTCAGCACATTCATTTTGATGAGCAAATAACACAGACCTGCACACAGCTTTTGTGCTACTCAGACATGGCTGATGAATTCGTTAACAATATTAATCCCCTTTTAGGGTATAAGTACATGATCTGTGAAGCCATCTTGAACAGTCGCGGACAGAAAGCAAGCACACGCCAAATCGATGATTTCATTCGAGCAAAATATCCTTATTACCAAGACCGTAAGCATGCACGGAATTTTAATTCCTCAATAAGATTCACTTTATCAAGTAATGACTTTTTTGAACGTGACCAGGATAAGCTACAACACACCTATGGTTTCTGGAAGATTGCCCCGGAAAAACAATTTATCCTGAAAGACGGCACTTATATTGTCGTGAAAGGCATATTTATTCCTAATGGCAATAGCAATGTATCCGCTACTACTGATCCGTTTGAATCGATACGTGCTGCAATATCTGCAGCCTCCATTCCTGAAACCCACATTGTACAAGAACAAAAGTACTATGATTATGTACCAAGCCTTTCAGCTGAAATTGCATTGGAATGGGAACCGGAAGAAATGAACCTACCTCCCGACCAATTATTTGAAGAAAGCAGTGGCGATTCCTATGAGCGCATCCTGGAGGAGATATGTGCCATACTGGATTCAGCGGTTGGGTTAAGCGTGGATGAAAATGGCTTGCATTTCTGGAGCGACCAGTTGCAGCCAGGCGAAGAGTTAATTCTAGAAGAATGGTAAATATAACAATCGTTATGCGTTGACTCTGCGTTTAAATTTTTTTTTTTTTGTAACCACCATTTTCACTTTCAATGCGTGGATACAGCGTAACATTGCAGACTGCATAACATGTAGCGATCACAAACAAATTGTTTCCTAATACAATATAGTAGGACCTGAAAGAGTAGTACACATTGCTGACGGAATAAATATACGTACTTTCCTATCCCTTTAAACATATTAGCAACATTTTACCATTACTCTAACACATACCTGTTTTGTTATCATGCAACATCTACAACATTGAAAACCGGGTCCACCACGTATGACGTGGGACCCTTGTCATGGGCCAAGGCGTCCTTAAAAAGGATTAGTGATGTAAGTCCCGCCCCCAAGCGACGTGCGCGCCTCAAAGCCTATTGGCTGTCATGTTTTGTTATAGTAACGGTAACTGCAGTGTGTGATGCGTGCGGCTCAGTGTTTGTAGGCGTACCCTGGGCGTTAGCCGAATGTTAATTGAGTGGGAGGAGTGTTAGCGTGCGTTTCACGCTGGCTTAACATGACGTCACACGTATTGCATTTGCGCATTGTGTTATCGGCCGTGCTTTCTGTTCAAACACGTCTGTTTAAAAAGAATACAGATGTACTCGTTTAGAACGAATGTAGTTTCGTCTTCATTGTATTTGAAATAAAGATGTTATGTTTACTGGTATTTTCAACATGTATTGAACGCACAACGTACGCTTTGTTTTGCGCATGCGCTAACAGTTAGTGGAGCCAAGCGTGAAGTGCGTGCGCACACAAAGATGTGCGCGCACATCTTTCAGTATACAGGCAACGTTCACTTCTTATACATAGTTATGCCTGCTACAAATTTAAAGAAACATTACATACTGATGAACAGTTTTACTTCTAACATATAAGTGAGTGACGTGTGTATCTACACAATCATATAGAGCTGCGTAACGCGTTGTCACGGATGCATATCTAGTAAGGTGCCATCTTTGACCATCATGTGTTTGCTGTATTTCAGAGATGTCGGGGAAGATACAATCGGATCAATGTATGATTTCAGAAGAGTCTACCTTTATATGAGATGATTGTGAGGAGGAGCCACCGACTACTATACTACATATGGAACTAATTTTATATTGCTTGCAGCGCTTATTAACAAACAATTAAAAATGTGATACCCTTATGCCTATATTGCATAAGCACTTAATTAACATAATGATGTTGCAAAAGAGTGCCTCATGAATTTTTATTGAGTGTTCTTTAATGACTACTAACATTTTATGACATGGTGTGTTTTATATATAACAACCATTCCCACTCTGCTAACACATTTGTGTATTATAATATGTAATGGAACGTATGACTGTCGAAACTATGTAACAATAATAATAATAATATGAGCATGTTCATGTATAGGGCTGCTAGTTGTACGCAGCGATTTACAGACACATGTTTCAGCCTGAGGTCCCTGGCCCGTGGAACGTACAAATGTTTTTTTGCCGCATGAGGCACAGGGAGATAAAGTGACTTGGCCAAGGTCACAAGGAGCCCACACCGGGAATTGAACCAGACTCCCCTGCTTCAAACTATCAGTGCCAGTGTGTGTCTTTACTCACTGAGCCACTCCTTCTCCCAATGTAAAGGACACTTACAACCAAGTAGCCATTTATTTTTAAAATCTCTTGTTACATGGGTATGTAGATAAAATGGTTTGGGACTGTAGCAAATAATGTTACTGGCCAGATGTTATGGTCCCCTCCAATGCATGATGTTCTGAATATGACATCACCATCATGTTATGAAGTACGTTTCTGTGTATATTTCATTAACCTAACTAACTATAGTTTACTGTGTTTATTAATCGTTTAGAAATACATAGTATAGTCAATATGATGATATAAGCTACCATAATAAAGCTGGTGTTATCATTTGTCGGTGTTATACATGGATCCTACACCAATTGATAGAGACACAAACAGTTGTCTTAAAAAGTGTGTCTATGCTAGTGATGAATGTGCTCCCGTAAGTAAACAAATAAGTACAGTTATCCCCTTTTCTCCAAACACCTCTATATTACATTAATGGAAATTATAAGGAAACATACATAAAATGTGATGAAATGTGAGTAATCATTTTGTAATACAATGCACATGAAAGCTCAAGAGTAGCTAAATGCATATACATGATACAGAAAGTACATATATGTAACATTTGTGTTTAAACCAATATGTTGGGTTTTTAGTTCCAATAATTATAGGAAGATTGAGGTAGCCACATCTTATGAGAGATGTCAGCAAATATACATACCATGATCAGTCATACTGGAGATATACCTATAATGCAAAGGAACAATATATAAATTGCAAACATTGACATGCCATCTTCAGTACCGTAAACAACACAGCAAAGTGTGTATTTGGTGTTAAATGTACAACACCATGTATATTTCATGACATTCAAAATGTAAATCAGCCTGGTGTACACATCATATGGATGTACATGTTACACTGCACCAATAACATTGTATGTAAGCATACTAGAAGCATGAATGATTATGGGCATAATATGTGTTTTGTCTTAGCATAAGGAATAACACAATGCTAAAATATTATTGCTTTGTTACCCAAGTTGTATTCACATACACACAACTAAAGTACAATTGAAGAGGGATTATATAACCTGTGCAACAATAACATACCGGTGCCACATCCCTTTGTGCACACAGCAGAGAAAAGAAAGGTGTGCAACCCATATTCATCTGTGTCCTAACAGAAGGTTATATAAAGAAACATTATTGTTAATATAACATAATTAAACTATAAAAGTAGTACTAGGAACATATGAGTTTGTACTTACAAGAAAAAAATGAATTGATGAGATTCTGTCGTGTCTGGCCACCACTGGCTGTTTGTTCATTTTCAGCAGCTACATGGGTGGGATGCTCGTCTACCAAAGCCTCAGCTAGGTCTGACTGTACATTGTGCCTGAGTGCAACATTGTGCAAAATGCAACAGGCAAGGATAATATCAGACACTTTTTGAGGCTTGTATAGAAGAGCCCCACCAGTTCTGTCCAGACACCTAAACCTGGTCTTGAGTAGGCCAAATGTCCTCTCTATAACAGATCTTGTAGATATATGGGCTGCATTGTACCTGTCCTCTGCTTCAGTTTGAGGGTTTAGCACCGGAGTCAAGAGCCACGGCCTAATTCCGTATCCTGAGTCACCTATAATGAATGGAGCACACATAAGCTGACATTAGTGATCAAATTGTACAATGCCAACATTCCTAAATCAACATGTGTTTTGTGTTAGAACATGTAAATATGTACTCACCCAGCAGCCAACCAGGTTCAAAATGTCCCTCTTCGAACGCATGGAAGACTGAAGAGTTCCTCAGGATAGAGGAATCGTGACTGGAACCAGGGAACTTGGGTACCACATGCATTATCCTCATCGTGGCATCACATACCACCTGTACATTGAGTGAATGGTAGTGCTTCCGATTGCGGTACACATGCTCACTCTGACTAGGTGCAATCAAAGCAACATGTGTGCAATCGATTGCACCCAGCACACATGGTATCCCTGCTATATTATAAAAGCCAGTCCTGACTTCCAGCCACTCTGTCGCCTCTGTAGGAAAATGAATATAATTCCTAGCGCGTCTATTGAGTGCATAGAGAAACTGGGTCAAGGCCCGCGAGAATGTAGATTGCGAGACCCCGCCCACTATGCCCACAGTTGTCTGGTATGACGCGGAAGCAAGATAATGTAATGAGCACAGCATTTTAACAAGCCCAGGGACTGCACGACCTCTGGCTGTGAAAAAATCTAAATCTCCCCTTATCTCCTCATAAAGAGCTAAGATTGCTGCTGAACTCAAACGATAGCGACTTACAATCTCCTCCTCACTCATCCCATCTAACAGGGTTCTCTCCCTGTACAGACGCGGACGAGGCACAAGTTGTCTCCTCTGTCTTCTCCTCTGATCTCCTGTCCCTCTACCTGTCCCTCGGCCTGTCCCTCTCCCTGTCCCTGTCGTATCCGCGTCACTGTCACTGTCCCTCGGTGTGTCCCTCCCTTGCCCTATATGATTGTCTTCATCATCAAGCATGTCATAGAAAAGAATGTTCCTCCGTCTCCTAAACATTCGCAACATTTTGAAATGAGTAGCTGTGAATGAGCAGGTAATGTGCGTCCTTTAAATAGGTATGTGATGATGTCAGGTGACATAGTAAAATGCAAGGTGTTACATTAACATAATAAAGTACTTCTGTGGCAAGCTGTGTGCACTTGTTGTTCTAAGTATTTGTTGTGTGTATTCTGCAGGGAATGATGATATTTGGCAATGATGTGACGTGAAGCTTTGTACAAAGATTGCTTGCAAATAAATAGTTGCATGTGCAATGCATGTAACACTTGTGAACGCAAGAGTCAGTCATGTAATGAGACAAAAAGGCTGAGATTGACGTGGGAAAAGTTTTGTGTAACATGTGTAATTATCCATGTTATTGTGACATGTTGGCAACAATGAATAGTCGTGTGCATATGCATGCATTTGTGTAAGGAGGATAGTTGGTATAGAATGAGTTTACAAGGTGTCCCAATGATGAATTACTGTACATGTGTGTATAAGTTAGGTTGAAGTGCTTGTAATGCAACGGTTACAATGTAAACATGCAATGTGATTGAGCGTCCAATAAGTGACGTCATGAAAATAGGGAGGACCCAAAAGTATATGTAAACATGAGAAGACAGATGTACATGAACGTTTAAAGATGCGTGTCACATTACAAGCATTGTGTAATGTAAAGGAAGATGAATATACTGTGTATGAGTGACATGTGTGACATGTGTGACATCATGTAAATAATTGTCGCTGAGTTGAGTAAAATGTGTGATATGATGTGAGGTTCTCCTTTAAGAGTGTAGTATAGTATTTTCCCTTGCCACATCATCACATGATGAGTAATGTGACCCGCAAATGCTGCAAACATGTAAAAGTCGAATGTTATGCAAATAAGACACATCAGCTGTGACACAATGCAGGGAATGCCCCCACACTGTAATGCAAATCCCCCTTGTATTGTGAGCAATGAAACGTAAACAGTACTATACTGTTATACGTCCCCGCTCCATTGACTTCCATTGATGTACAGAAGATGTTTTTTTTCTAAGTGCCGTTCCGGCAGCCTTAGCGATCGTTCTCCCGTCCAAACTGCCAACTTTAGTTGGCGGGAGAAATCGGCCATAACATCTCAATTTCGTAGTGCCGATCAGCCCCGATAAGCTGTTTTTTTTTGTTGAATCCAGCCGATTTAAAAAAGTGGCGATCAGTGTCGAAAACAGGCTTATCGGCAGGCGACTGGCCATAACCAAATTATCGGCTCCGAAACCTGGCGATATGAAGCACTTATCGGCGCTTACTGAATCTCAAACCCAATTTTGGCTATAACATGGCCATATTTCCCTTATCAACGCTTACTGCATGAGGCCCTATGACAAGAAAGCCATCAGGATACAGGATGGGCCATTTCTTCCATATTTCAGTTGACATCACAGCAAGACTTGCAGCTCATGAATGAAGACTCATGCATGAAGACATGCAGACATGAAAACATCAAGCACTATACATGAAGACCATGAGTAAGGGGTGACTCTGGCTTATATACCATTTTAACCCTTCTCTTACATTCAAGATGCCGCGCTGTCTAGAAAAAATCTCTTTGAAGCTTTTTGAAGCAGCTTTTGGACTTGCGAAGTATCACACTTAAAAACCAAACAGTTCCTGGGTCCCTGGGCCCAGCATAAACAATTAGGCAATTAGCCTTTGATCACCGGCTATGTTAATTCTTTGCAGGATGTTCTGCTTGCCTATTACCATAACAGAGGGAGTTTGCAGTTTTCAGAACAGAACCAAAATTCCATATACACTGTAAATAACTTCATAACTTCAGTTCAGTAGTACTTACTGGCATGCGAGATATATTAATACATTCCGTCACACATGACGCTCCCAATGAGACTAAATATTACCGTGTAATACTAAAATTAAGAGAGATATTAATATCTGCCTCTTAGTATCTGTTAAACCTCAGGTGTCTGTATTCGTTAGTTGTGGGTAAGTCCCACGAATACACATATGTAGTTTTTTGCACGTTCAGCCGAGGACATCTTATAATATTCTTATATTTAATAAAGTCACTCATTCTGATTCCTCCTTGGGTGACCGTACCCCTGGCCCCCATCAAAAAATCCTTTGAAGCAGGGACCCCTGGGTAGGGGGCATTTGTCACCTGGTGTTAGATTTCACACCCAATGCCCCAGCCTGGGTCTAGCTGTCTCTAGCAATATTCCCTTGGCCTGCAAATTAGGTATTAACATACTGTGCACCAAAACCCCTTCTGCTTTTCACACCCAACTTCAATCAAGCCTTTTGAAGTCCAGATTTTCTGAAAAGACACACCACAGTTGTATTTTCTTAAACTGTAGCTTATTAACCCCTTAAGCCCCAGTGTGTGTGGTGCAGACACTGGCCCAGAAACAATACATTTTTTACAGGGGAATAAGCATTTGGATATTGAAGCCAGGTAAAAACACATTACTGGACCTCAGTCCAGTTAACCCCTTGCTTCCCAGGTGAGGGTAGAGGGTGGCCAATTGGGGTGTAACCCCTTTAATCCCGGGCCAAATACTCCTCATCGTCACACAGTGCAACAATGTATCCTTCCCTCCCAGGTTTGTCTGTTGCCTAGCAACCACTGCACAGACTCCTGTTAGTTTCTCCTGGAAACCCTGGTTGTATAGTTAGTCCTGACTATGTCCTGTGTATACAGACTAGCTCACTTCCTTTTGGATCCACAGTCTGTGAGTACACATCTCTTATCGCCTCTTCCATACAAGGCATTTGTTCATTTACCTCTCCCCCCACATATGCCTCTCAGACTATAGTAAAAGTATAATCATACTTTTGACACAGGTATAAATAATGATGTATATGGTCATTTCTGTTGTACATAATAAGATAAGGTTAGTAACTGTTGTGGTACAGTATGCTGTTGGCAGTGTTTCCATGAGCACCAGCCACCATCGACTTCTTAAAATAAAACAAAATAAAAGTTGAACAAGGAATACAAGGAAATAGTACTGATCCGTCTTCATATTTGTTCGGTTTCCTTTACTGTCAATCAGAATACAGATGTAGCAGACTTTAATGTGCCACCTGGGACATTATGTTGGGGGACATTGGGATATTCTGTACTAACACTGCCATTGAGTCTCATGGAAACTTAGAGGTATACTGGGGTATGTTGTGTTATATGGGGGAACAATGTCATGCATTACATATGTAACTGCTGTTATATGCTGTTAAAAATAAATCAGGAATGTAAAGATGAGACATATATAAGCATCCTTTTTTATTGCATGACTGCATACGATTGTATTGTGTTACTCCCCTTGTTCCCCTCTGGCAGGGTCACATTCTCCTCATGATAATGTGTGATGTATATAAGCAGACGTCTCCTGTTATCCATATCAGTTGGGAACTAAATATCTGCAGGAAATGTAGGGAAAGGGAAAGTGGAATAACATCTGAGATAATAATTTCAGTGACTAATAGTTCTATAATTGTATTTAATTGCCATTTTTGCATTATACGCTATTAGTGTGCCTGATTCAGGCCGTTCTGATATACTTACCAAAGTGTGCAGTCTATACAGAGCTAGTCAGTGACGTAGTTCATCTTTTATAGTCTTTTTACTGATTTAAAAGGACAGTCCCCCTCTGACAACATTTGTTTAAGCAACATATTGTAACAAGTAATTGACTTCCTTACGTCCTTAAGAAGTAGCAATCATTCCCCAGTTTTTAGTTTTCATATCATCTGAACAGGAGCTCCCATTGGACCTGTACGACCTTCAGTGCTATTCAACAGGGATTCAAAAACCTTACACAGGTGGCCTCAAGGGCCATCAACAGGTCACGTTTTCAGGGTGTTCCTGCTTCAGCACAGGTGGCTCAATTAGACGCTCAGTCTGGTGGCCCTTGAGGACTGGAGCTGGCCACCCCGGGTTAGGTCTTTGAGTGCCAGAGTCGCAGCGACACTTCGCGGTCATGTGACCGCACCTCGGCGCGTATAACATAGCAACCGCGTCATAGAGTCCCAGCAGTGCCAGGCTCCGTGATGTGGTATCTACATCACGGGGCTCTCAAAGGGTTAATTTAGTGCAACGGTACTGGGGTCTATTCAACAAAGTCTCCCAGCTGCAAAACCAGAGCAAAAATGCAGTTCCAACGTTATCAGGGAAAGCAGCGCATCGCTTTAAATATAACCTCGTTCTTTGATGACGGTTTGCAGTCGGGAGACATATATACCAGTGCTCTGGGCCACAAATGTTTTAGTAGTGCAAAAGAGTCAGCGTTTGGGTCCTATGGTGGGTCGCTGGAGAACCCTCTTCCTTCTTCCCAGGATCTGCTATGCCCCAACTCGTCTGGACTTTCTTACCTTCTCTTTTACTAATGAGAGAATAGCCTGAAAACCTGACCTGTTGATGGCCCGTGAGGACTGGAGTTGGGAGTCTCTGCTCTAGTGCATTGTGAAAGTAATCATTTTGCAATCGTTGGGTGTCTTTGTCCTTAGATCTCAGTGTTATACAGAAGCAATAAAATAACGACTGATGCACAAATAACTCAAATATTCCAATTTACTCATGTGCCAGGTGCAAAAATGTACATTTATCGCAATGTGCGCCAATCTATAGTGCGCTGTGTATGACTTTATGCTTCCGGTGCACATGACAAAAAAAAGGGTGTGTGGCGAACACGCACGTTTTAAGTGAAACTTCTTTCTGTTGTGTCACTGAAATTGTAATTATACTCTCAAAAGTCTTTCATTCAATCAAAAATATCAAAATCAAAGACTATTTCAGTGACAAACACAAAGAAGTTTCACTTAGAACGCTTGTGCTCGGCACACACACACACACACACACACACACACACACACACACACACACACACACACACACACACACACACACACACACACACACACACACACACACACACACACACACACACACACACACACACACACACACACACACACACACACACACACACACACTTCAGCCTGACATGACTAATCCTGATGACTCTTTATGGTGTGTGTGTGTGTGTGTGTATATATACACACACGTGTGTGTCTTGTAGGAGACAGCTTACTGAGACTGAGGTGCTGTGCCTGTCAGCTATAGCAAGGGTTGCTGGGATTTGTAGTCACTGGGGCCTTCCCTTCTGATTGCCTTTGGATGCTTGGCATCCACACCCGAACTACAACTCCCAGCAGGCAGCCAACAAACAAACACATCACGTCCGCATACGCGCAGTCAGTCACTTCGGTTTATAATTCCGTGATCATTTTCAGTTTTCTCCCTATGAGATTTGTTTGCGTGCACTGCCACGTGTGTGCGTGCACTGGCACGTGTGTGCGTGCACTGCCACGTGTGTGCGTGCACTGCCACGTGTGTGCGTGCACTGCCACAAAAGGAGTTTCACTTCACAATTGGTATAATACATAAAGCTGTAGCAAAGATGATTGCTTCCGCTGGAGCGTTATGGTGAGAGATCCTGTGATATTCTGAGTTATCGAACTCTGTGACATTCTGTATTATAACATTAATATGTTATCAGCGGGTGCAATAGTCTGCTACACTTTTAGACACAGGTCCAGATTGTAAATGTCTGCGTCATATCAGCGCCAAATATTTCTTATGTCCTATTTCATCACGTGATATATAGGTCTCATTTTTAAAGCTTAGGTGGTTTTGTATCAGAAAAACAGAAATACAGGCTTTTGGTGATATGCTCAAAAATCTCTTTGTCTGCCATATAAACAAACCATGAAACATTAATAGGAATTATTTGTTAAACGGTAATGTATTATTTCAGTATAGTGGCTGCATAATGTATTTCTTCAGATTCTAACTGATCAGTAAAGATTATTCCCCCCCCCCCCCACACCACTTTTTACTTTGAATTAAATACATATTATATTTTCTATGATTACCTGTAAGCTAAAAAGTTTAAAATGTCTTTAGAAATGGAATAGATGCACAAGTTAAAAGATCTTTCTGTGTCATCTCACCAAGACCTAGTGACAGTCTTTTAAGACCATAGGAACTCATTTCTTAGCTTTTTCCTTTCATCTGTTTCCTGGCAGAATGTGAATTTCAAATCCAAGTTGCTTTACAATTCAATTGTGTGGAGAGTTCTTTTATACATCTTCGAGCATTATTCTGCTTTGGATGACTGAACCTCTAGAAAGGTTCTTTCTTGTTTTTACAAGCTGGCTCCATACCTTTAATTAGCTGGTGCAGCCTGGCGCCTGCATTGTGGAGACTCTCCTGACAGTGCCTAGCACATAGGATTGCGCACCCAGCTTCTGCTGGGGAGGTGGGATGTGGTATTATTGAAAATAAAAGGGGAAAGCCATTCATTGCATGATCTTCATTTTTCAAAAGAGATTTGTGTGTAAGGTGATACACTAAGTCACAGGTTTCTCCTGGGGCATGTAGCAGAAAACCACAACATGGGAAATACATCGGACCCTCCACAAATGCACTGCGGTTATCAGTACAGTAATATATTGTACGTTTACTGCGCAATATATTAGAGCCAACGGATGCTTCCTGCTGGTTAACCCCAACTATGTACGTCGTTTTCACCGTTGTTTTACATGTTCTATTAAACCTTCATATTTGTTTTTTAAATATTGAGTCACCCTCTTCTTCAATGTTGACTGGACGGGGATGCGTCGCCGTTTTTCCTAGTTAACCTGAATTGAATGTTATGCCTGTTAGCATTAATGTATGGCGATGCTTTATACGGACTATATAATACATTGGGGCGGCAGATTATAGCAGCAGTTAGTAGACATGTCATTTAGAGGCAGTGCTATAATGGGATGTAGATTTCTTAGGACCGATTCAATCAGCCAGTTCTGCGGCGGGATTGCGTCCCTAAGTAATCCTATTAAAATGTAAGGTCCAGATTGTATAAAATGAGCTTTGTGAATCTCCGTGAAGTCCGAGCTCCTAACGGTCAGAGATCCACAAAGCTAATTATATGTAAAAACAATGGCTGCTGTGGCACGCGTTAGCGTGCTGCGTGTGTATGTGCTGGAAACATGTTAGGGCAGATGCGCGGTATCATATACTAAAGCACATACACTGAAACATTGTTACACACATGCAGGGCCGACACAGGAGACTGGGCCCTGCAAAACGTACGACAATCTCATTCGGTCTATTTTGCCCCCTTATGTTTCTGTGTTACCCCCCTAATATCTTTCTCTCTCACACCCTTTATGTCATTCCATCTTCTCCCCTTCTGTGTCTCGGCTCTCTCCTCCTCCTTCTCCTCCTCCTATTTCTCTTCTTTTTCCCCTCATGTCTTTCTCTGCTCTTCTTCCTCCAGCATATCTCTCTCCTCCCCCCCCCAACATATCTCTCTCCTCCCCTTCCCAGTATATCTCTCTCCTCCCCTCCCCAGCATATCTCTCTCCTCCCCTCCCCAGCATATCTCTCTCCTCCCCCCCAACATATCTCTCTCCTCCCCTTCCCAGTATATCTCTCTCCTCCCCCCCCCAACATATCTCTCTCCTCCCCTCCTCAGTATATCTCTCTCCTCCCCTCCCCAGCATATCTCTCTCCTCCCCCCCCCAGCATCTCTCTCTCCTCCCCCCCAACATATCTCTCTCCTCCCCTCCCCAGTATATCTCTCTCCCCCCCCCAAATATCTCTCTCCTCCCCTTCCCAGTATATCTCTCTCCTCCCCCCCCAAGATATCTCTCTCCTCTCCCACTCACCCAGCACATCTCTCTCCTCTCTCCCACGCACCCCCCAGCATATCTCTCCTCTCCCCCTCCCACTATATCTCCCTCCTTCCCCCACCCCCCCAACACACACAATGTGTAGCGCACACACAGACTGTAGCGCGGTTATTACCTGCAGAAAAACATACAAAAAGCAGGACGTCACAGGGAAGCCTTTGATGTACAAGTTAAAACTCTTGTTAATCTACTTATTGTCGCTTTTTAAAAACGTTTTTAGACAGGAAATTTGACCAACAGGAAATGTAGAATTTTGAAAGTGGAAATGGACCAACAGAGCCCCCTGCATGGGGGGTGGAGGGGTGGATATTTGGGGGGCATTATTCGAAGTGGAGCGTCTCTATTCCCCTCATTGACCTCTGACTTACCCCTCTCCCCGGCTTTTCTGTGCATTTGCTGATTCTTCTGATACGCACAGGAACCTCTGTACACCCAGAGTACTCAGGCACAGATCCATTATAGGCTGGTACATTGCGTACGCCACAGCAGCTTCTCTTTGGCGCGCCGTTACCGGTGCTAGAGGAATACTAATAGAGCACAAATGGAAATAGCTCTCTCATGTCACGAAAGATGTGTCATTTAATGCAGCATTAAGATCAATGTTTGTCCACTAATGTGGGGCCTTTAATGTCCATGAATAGGTTACAGTACAGAGAATTATCAGGCGCACACACCTGAGAGCTCTCCATTAAATCTTATAAATATTACATTGTATACAGCTTGCATTATGCGCACATTGCAAATCCATTTACAGGGTACGATACAGTACAATGTGTGAACTTGATCTTCACTTACATAAGTTTGTTTAATTGCTTTGTTACATTTTGTTTTAACCAAATTGACTGAATCATCCTGAATGGATTAAAGTAGAAGTACCCTCTATTTGTTTTAATTAACTGACATCCGCAGGAGACCTGACGAAGGACGCAGCACGAAACGCGTTGAGGGGCTGCTACGTGTGCGCCCACAGGCTGGAGAGCGGAGGACATGATCGACGGAGCATCGTGGGACCCGTATCTACCCACCTGATCTCACCTCCAGATCTCCCGGTCTCACCTCCGGATCTCTCGGTCTCACCTCCGGATCTCTCGGTCTCACCTCCGGATCTCCCGGTCTCACCTCCGGATCTCCCGGTCTCACACCTCTGGATCTCTCGGTCTCACCTCTGGATCTCCCGGTCTCACCTCCGGATCTCCCGTTCTCACCTCCGGATCTCACCTCCGGATCTCCCGGATCTCCCGTCTCACCTCCCGGTCTCACCTCCGGATCTCCCGGTCTCACCTCCGGATCTCCCGGTCTCACCTCCCGGTCTCACCTCCGGAACTCGCGGTCTCACCTCCGGATCTCGCGGTCTCACCTCCGGATCTCGCGGTCTCATCTCCGGATCTCTCGGATCTCCCGGTCTCACCTCCCGGTCTCACCTCCCGGATCTCCCGTTCTCACCTCCCGGATCTCCCGGTCTCACCTCTGGATCTCCCGGTCTCACCTCCGGATCTCCCGGATCTCCCGGTCTCACCTCCCGGATCTCCCGGTCTCACCTGCGGATCTCCCGGTCTCACCTCCCGGATCTCCCGGATCTCCCGGTCTCACCTCCTGGATCTCCCGGTCTCACCTCCCGGATCTCCCGGTCTCACCTCCCGGATCTCCCGGTCTCAGCTCCGGATCTCCCGGTCTCACCTCCGGATCTCCCGGTCTCACCTCCGGATCTCCCGGTCTCACCTCCGGATCTCCCGGTCTCACCTCCGGATCTCCCGGTCTCACCTCTGTAATCTCCCGGTCTCACCTCCGGATCTCCCGGTCTCACCTCCGGATCTCCCGGTCTCACCTCCGGATCTCCCGGTCTCACCTCCGGATCTCCCGGTCTCACCTCCCGGATCTCCCGGTCACACCTCCGGATCTCCCGGTCTCACCTCCGCACGCCTTAGCTAGTTTGTAAGTTATTTTGTTATTATTTTGACTTGGTATACTGTTACTGTTGTCCACCTTTGTATCTATATAAATTTATACTTTTTCTTTTTGTAGATTTAAGATGACAAATTTTTTTTCATTTATATACAAAAAGAATGGAAATAATTTTGACATCAAAATCCCAGTTTTTATTTGACATATTGTGATTACATATGACAGGGGAGCACAATCATTTTCCCCTGTGCCCCCCTGCCGGCGGTCCTCCTCTTTGCCCCCCCCCCCCCCTTACTTTGGTTCCCGGCGCCTGGGCGTCATGATGTCATGTTGCCATAGCAATGCGACGTCACATGACCCCGCATCGTCATTTGACCCCGCGGTGTTATCATGGCGACGCGTCTCCAGAAACCGGCACAAGGTAAGTGAGGGTTACAGAGGCCTTCTGCGCTTCCCAGGGATTTAATTTAAGTGCCTACGGAAAGCGTGCGGGGCCTCTGTAAACCCTGCGGCCCCTGCAGATAATCTCATGCCCCCGGGGGGGCTTGCCACCCAGTTTACGCACCCCTGTCCAATAACATACCAATAACAGCATTAATATCAAACACTAGAACATTTTAGCATTACACTCATACTAAACAAAATAAGTTAATTTGCGATGAAATGTAAATTTAGTTTTGGAAAGATGCTGCAGAATTCTGTGCTGTGGTCCCAGGATCTCCCATTGCAACCCTCTTGGGGTTGAATTCTAGTTTCACCAAAGTGGCTATAAAGGCCGTTTCTGGATGAAAATCCCTACTGAAGTCAATGGCAATTTTCATCATAAAAAGTCTTGAACGAGCACTTTGGTGAATATAGAATTACCTGCTTATTATAACACTATCAATATGGTATTCTGGCAATATGGGCCCAACGTCCCAACTTTGAGGCCGACGCAACCAAAACCGTACTAATGAATGCAAAGAAAGAGAAACATCTGTTGCATACAGAAGCCAAGCTTGAAAAACATATCCCCCTTGGGTTCTAAAAGATGTTGATTTTACCGCCTGGTAACCAAGAGGAATAAACAGGGCCAATCTATGTCTGCTAGAACTGTAGCTGTGCACGGCAGGTTTGATCATTTTAAAGAATGACAAATTATGACATATTTTTGCATCTATTAAGATTGGTAAATCGAAGGATACCTTCACCAAAATATTGTTTAGTTGAATTGAAAACAGCTTGCAGATTTTAACCTAGTTATTTCCTTAAATATGTCTCACTAACTATATTTAAAGTGGTATCACTCTTTTATACTTGTAGTGCTTCATTCTGTAGACCAGTCGGACATGCTTTCAGATTGTGCATGGTGAGGTTAAGAAACAGAAATAGTCTGAGTATACTCTGCACTGTACTAGCATCTTTATTATAAAGTTCTATGTTACTAAAAATAATCCATATTCCTATATTTCTTAGTTTACACAAATATTGAAAGAAAAAAAAAAGGATAGAAACTAATAGTAATGTATAATTGTTCTGAGAGCCAATACAGTTTGTTTTCAGGGTAACTTGGTTGACAAGGTAAACATAGATTGCATATCTGAATATATCGGAATCATATAAAGTTGCAGACAATAATCAATATTTATTAAGCAGTACTAAACCATTAGACACCTTACAGCCATGAATTGTCTAACGATGCAGTAAGGTGTCTTATTGCTTAGCAATGCTTAGTAATATGGGCCAATTTGTTTATTCAGATAGGGTGTATGACGTGTGGTGTAAGTAGTTAACATTGAGATAAGAGCCCTTGGTGGAGAGTAACCAGGGAGAGTTCTAGACTTTATTGTATGTACAGTTAGTGCATGCAGCCACACATACACTGCCCTGCCCGCCTCCTCCATTGTGTGTGCTCAGAAAGTGATGGATTTACGTCTGTTCTCGTCATCTCCTATACCTTCACTGACCTACACATCCCTATAAATGATGTAATCGGCAAACATAGAAAATGTCATGGTCGTTCTGCAAGGATAAAGTATTTAGCAGATGCAGCATGTGCTACTAATAATATCAGGGTTTGGCAGGTACCCGTGCAGTCTGTCTCTTTATAGCCCTTTCTTTCTAGTAGTCAAATATTGATTCTTTATAGAAAATATTCAGTGAGAGTGCAGCGGTTCAGCCTCTCACTGCTCCTAAGAATGACATTTTCAGCCTTATGATCATGACTTCCATAATCATCATCTCACATAAAACCACAGTTTACTGGTTTCTTCCCTCACTGGGATTTATACCATGTATTTAACTTTAAATGTGACTTATGAAACGGTATTGTTGCTAATTGCTTTGTGTGGTTCAAGTGATGGTTAGTTGTCAGATTTTTTTAAGAACATAAATATTTCCCCTCTCATTCCATATGGGACATGATATTAAAATATACTGGTATTAAAAAGGAAAGCTATTTTGTGTGTGACAACGTTAAACAGAAATATGTTCTTGTATTTTGGAGAGTTTGCTCCAATCCAGTGATACAAAGTATAGTGAGAATTCTGCATTTTCTTACGCTAGCCCAGACTGGCCGCGGTGATAATTTGGCTGGATGGAGACAGACGGTCAGTGTCACAAAGCTGCTTTAAGCTTTTAACGTGACAATACCCACAATTATTGTAACAATACTCCTAACTCCTATCCACTAAGGGGATTAACATTACGATGACCTAGAGTTAATCAGTAAAATATCGTATCACTAAATTTTGATGTACATTAGGCCTTCTCATTTGCAAATGGAAAACGAATGACCCTTTAGCCTATCATCGCATATCCACGCCCCTCTGCCCTCTGTTAATGTTAGACCAGGGAAATAACATTACGATAAATAGATCACACCAAAAGTAGCCATTACTCACAGCCAGACCATGATTAGTATAACGTTATTTCAGGGAATGGCCTATAATGACCAAGGCAGCTTATTGGTTTGGGTTTGGCACTTCTATTGAAATAATTACACATCAAAAGATTAATCTGATAAAAGTGTCATTAAGTTCAGGTTATAAACTCTTGAATCGTTTTTAGTGATCTAAATGTAGGATATGTTTGTCAGACTTAATATGATATAGTATATATTCTTTACTGCATAAAGTATGGCTGTACAATAAGCATTCAACATTCACTAACAATAATTACCAAGAGACAGAAATATTGAATTTCTCCTTTATTCACACACAGTTACATCACTGTGAGAAAAGGAGCCGGGGAAACACAGGAACCTGGACATTTCTGGACACAATGTCACTAAATAAATGAGAAATAATTTGGCACAGGAAGGGACAGGCTCACTGGCCCCCCTACGGCAAGCTCTTCCACACCTTAATGTACAGTAGCTGGGGCCACTGGGTCAGGAGGTGTAGTGGCTACCCGGAATGAAACCCCTGATGTTAGCAGTGAGTCGCTTGATGCTGTTGGCCTTGTCAGAATTGACGATGCACGCAAGCTCTCCATAGCTTGCTGCACTGCTCAGGTAAGCCCATTGCTTGCACCAGTTAGTTTGGCCAAGCTGTTGGTGACTGTTGTGCTGTGTTGCCACAGGTGGAGGGTTGCCACTCTGAATTGGCAGCTGGAGTTATGGGAGAAGCTCAACAAATGGGGGTTCATCTGGCAAAATTATGACCTCTGCATCCTGAGGATCTGCTGCTGATACGCCAGAGCGGCCGCATTATAGTGGTCATCTGGCAGAGCATGTCTGTGCTGGAGCAGGTCTCGGTGCTGGAACAGGTCTCGATGCTGGAGCAGGTCTCGATGCTGGAGCAGGTCTCGATGCTGGAGCAGATCTCGATGCTGGAGCAGGTCTCGATGCTGGAGCAGGTCTCGGTGCTGGAGCAGGTCTCGATGCTGGAACACGTCTCGATGCTGGAGCAGGTCTCGGTGCTGGAGCAGGTCTTGGTGCTGGAGCAGGTCTCAGTGCTGGAACACGTCTCGATGCTGGAGCAGGTCTCGGTGCTGGAGCGGTCTTGGTGCTGGAGCAGGTCTCGATGCTGGAGCAGGTCTTGGTGCTGGAGCAGGTCTCGGTGCTGGAACAGGTCTTGGTGCTGGAACACGTCTCGATGCTGGAGCAGGTCTCGGTGCTGGAGCAGGTCTTGGTGCTGGAGCAGGTCTCGGTGCTGGAGCAGGTCTCGATGCTGAAGCAGGTCTTGGTGCTGGAGCAGGTCTCGTGCTGGAACAGGTCTTGGTGCTGGAGCAGGTCTATGTGCTGAAGCAGGTCTTGGTGCTGGAGCAGGTCTCGTGCTGGAACAGGTCTTGGTGCTGGAGCAGGTCTCGGTGCTGGAGCACGTCTCGGTGCTGGAGCAGGTCTTGGTGCTTAAGCAGGTCTCGGTGCTGGAGCACGAGGTTTCTGCGCAGGTTCAGCGGTGAAAAGCATACTCCTTGTGAGGAACAACATTAAGGTGTAACGTCCCTGTGTGCTGTGGGAGCTCTTCCTCACCTGTGCCCTCCAAAGCCCGTTCCATCTGTGTAGATGGGTGTCTGTGCCATGGTCCTTCAGAAAAAGTACATCATATTATCAAATACAGTACTCGGGTACATATAACCACATTTTTTGATAGACTTTCTGTGCATAAAATACATTTCTTTATATGTTTAGATACATTTAATAGGATGAAGAATAGGCTGTTCTGTTAATTATTTTACATACTGTTTATTAATGTGGCGTCATAGTGATTTGAGAACAGTAATATGGGAATAAAATAGCAAACGGATTACTATAAAACTGTGTGAATGTGCTCACAAGTGATTTTTTTTCATTTGCTCTATTCTATACGGTGGAGGGTTTTTGTCACTTTTCTTATTTAATGTGTGGTTTAAACCTATCCCAGCTTCATTTTGCAAAGCCGGTATAACCAGTCTCACATGGATGAGACCCAAGAGGATGAAACAGCTGTCTGTGAGCAGGTTTACTTGCTATGCACTTAACCCAGGCTGTGCAATGCAGCAGGCATACGCTTATAGGGGTCCATGTGAAAATGGATTTGAAACAAAATGTGACACTGTGTGCTCATTTGCATGTCATTTCCCAGAATCCCTGGCTGCAGTGGAAGCACTGTATGCTTGGAGATAACGGTGAAAAGCTGGGCTGCAGACCTGTTTGAGACGTATATATATAAAACTATTGGAACATGAATATAATGTGCAAGGCGTGGCCTATAGCAGCGGTGCGCAAACTGGGGGGCGTGACCCCCAGGGGGGGCACGAGACTGTCGGCAGGGGGGCACGGGGTTTACAGAGGCCCCGCGCGCTTCCCGAAGGCACTTAAGTGCCGGGGGAGCTGCAGGGCCTCTGTAAACCTTTACTTACCTAGGCTCCGGCGGCTTCCTTCCTGCGTCGCCATGGCAACGCAGTGTCAAAATGACGCCGCGATGTCATGTGACATCACATTGCTATGGCAACGTGACGTCATGACGCCAGAGCGCAGGTAAGTGGGGGTTAGGGGGGGGCGCGGGAGTGAGGGGACCACCGGCAGGGGGGCGCAGGGAAAAAAGTTTGCGCCCCCCTGGCCTATAGTATACTCGAATATTATGAGGTCATACATCTAAGCAAGTCACATATAGTTTGTTTTGCAAGCTACTCACCACATGTATGTGTGACTGCAGTGCAAATAATACAGTAATCTTAGGTCTTATCTCCAAGGTTGTGTATAATAGTATATGTATATATGATATATATATATATATATATATATATATATATACTGTATAATATATGTAGTCAGTTTGACTTAACATGTTGATCATGGGGAAGATCCTCGGGCCCATAATGCCTTGTGGTGCGACAACCTGAGAAGCTGCTAACACCTCCATCAATGGGTGCTCAGAGGGTGAGGGGTCCAGTTGAGGTGGTTGTCCCCCTCCTGGGCACCTTGTGTGTGGCAGCATGGTCAACCAATTTCCTCCAAGCTTTCACTTACTATCGGCCCACCGTTTTCTTAACATCTCCACTGTGTGTTGCCAGGGCATTAATTTGGGCCAGGATATGCTCCCAACATAAATATAGGTTACAGTTAGACTATTTAATGGGCGTAGCAGCAGCCAGGGTTCTCTGGTTAGATTGATAACAAATAGCACGGTTCCGTTCCGATAGATCCCCCTATTTTGTTGGGGGGGGGGGGAATTTCTGCTTTAAGATGCAAACACTATACGGTTGACTTATACAAACTAATCTTGCAGCACTTTTACTATTGTTTGACTAAAAAGCAAAGAGACAAATCAATAAAGAAATTGATGGTCTATTAGAAACCTTCATAAAAAGACATCATACATCACTATATCACAAGCGTATAGCACAGTACATGGTGGTTTAAAATGACTGCCTTTGTCAATCTGTAGTGAAACAGCAACACTGAAGCTATTATTAGCTTTTTTAGAAGCTATTTTCCAGATTGCCAGGAAGGCAGCTTAATAAGATATCCACATACGTAGAAGCTTTAAGGAGATAATCCGTTTTCCTTTTTTTGCTTCTGTCTTATTACTTT